>NW_027472455.1:0-26700 GCF_965638725.1 Aptenodytes patagonicus | reverse complement strand
AGCAGTGGCTGGAGGTTTGGAATTTCGGAGCTGGGCTGTGGCTTGTGCCGAGAAGGAACGTCCCCACTGTGCTGTGGCTAGGAAGCTCAGAGCGCCAGTGCTTGTGGGGCTGTGGAAGGGCTGCCTAGGGAAGGTGATGGCCAGCAAGAGCTTTCAGTGCTAGCCCCTTTGGTGTGGGAGCAGTGGCTGGACGTTTTGAATTTCGGAGCTGGGCTGTGGCTGTGCCGAGAAGGAACGTCCCCACTGTGCTGTGGCTAGGAAGCTCAGAGCGCCAGTGCTTGTGGGGCTGTGGAAGGGCTGCCTAGGGAAGGTGATGGCCAGCAAGAGCTTTCAGTGCTAGCCCCTTTTGGTGTGGGAGCAGTGGCTGGACGTTTTGAATTTCGGAGCTGGGCTGTGGCTGTGCCGAGAAGGAACGTCCCCACTGTGCTGTGGCTAGGAAGCTCAGAGCGCCAGTGCTTGTGGGGCTGTGGAAGGGCTGCCTAGGGAAGGTGATGGCCAGCAAGAGCTTTCAGTGCTAGCCCCTTTGGTGTGGGAGCAGTGGCTGGACGTTTTGAATTTCGGAGCTGGGCTGTGGCTGTGCTGAGAAGGAACGTCCCCACTGTGCTGTGGCTAGGAAGCTCAGAGCGCCAGTGCTTGTGGGGGCTGTGGAAGGGCTGCCTAGGGAAGGTGATGGCCAGCAAGAGCTTTCAGTGCTAGCCCCTTTGGTGTGGGAGCAGTGGCTGGACGTTTCGAATTTCGGAGCTGGGCTGTGGCTGTGCCGAGAAGGAACGTCCCCACTGTGCTGTGGCTAGGAAGCTCAGAGCGCCAGTGCTTGTGGGGCTGTGGAAGGGCTGCCTAGGGCAGGTGATGGCCAGCAAGAGCTTTCAGTGCTAGCCCCTTTGGTGTGGGAGCAGTGGCTGGACGTTTTGAATTTCGGAGCTGGGCTGTGGCTGTGCCGAGAAGGAACGTCCCCACTGTGCTGTGGCTAGGAAGCTCAGAGCGCCAGTGCTTGTGGGGCTGTGGAAGGGCTGCCTAGGGCATGTGATGGCCAGCAAGAGCTTTCAGTGCTAGCCCCTTTGGTGTGGGAGCAGTGGCTGGACGTTTTGAATTTCGGAGCTGGGCTGTGGCTGTGCCGAGAAGGAACGTCCCCACTGTGCTGTGGCTAGGAAGCTCAGAGCGCCAGTGCTTGTGGGGCTGTGGAAGGGCTGCCTAGGGCAGGTGATGGCCAGCAAGAGCTTTCAGTGCTAGCCCCTTTGGTGTGGGAGCAGTGGCTGGACGTTTTGAATTTCGGAGCTGGGCTGTGGCTGTGCCGAGAAGGAACGTCCCCACTGTGCTGTGGCTAGGAAGCTCAGAGCGCCAGTGCTTGTGGGGCTGTGGAAGGGCTGCCTAGGGAAGGTGATGGCCAGCAAGAGCTTTCAGTGCTAGCCCCTTTGGTGTGGGAGCAGTGGCTGGACGTTTCGAATTTCAGAGCTGGGCTGTGGCTGTGCCGAGAAGGAACGTCCCCACTGTGCTGTGGCTAGGAAGCTCAGAGCGCCAGTGCTTGTGGGGCTGTGGAAGGGCTGCCTAGGGCAGGTGATGGCCAGCAAGAGCTTTCAGTGCTAGCCCCTTTGGTGTGGGAGCAGTGGCTGGACGTTTCGAATTTCGGAGCTGGGCTGTGGCTGTGCCGAGAAGGAACGTCCCCACTGTGCTGTGGCTAGGAAGCTCAGAGCGCCAGTGCTTGTGGGGCTGTGGAAGGGCAGCCTAGGGAAGGTGATGGCCAGCAAGAGCTTTCAGTGCTAGCCCTTTTGGTGTGGGAGCAGTGGCTGGACTTTTTGAATTTCGGAGCTGGGCTGTGGCTGTGCCGAGAAGGAACGTCCCCACTGTGCTGTGGCTAGGAAGCTCAGAGCGCCAGTGCTTGTGGGGCTGTGGAAGGGCTGCCTAGGGCAGGTGATGGCCAGCAAGAGCTTTCAGTGCTAGCCCCTTTGGTGTGGGAGCAGTGGCTGGACGTTTTGAATTTCGGAGCTGGGCTGTGGCTGTGCCGAGAAGGAACGTCCCCACTGTGCTGTGGCTAGGAAGCTCAGAGCGCCAGTGCTTGTGGGGCTGTGGAAGGGCTGCCTAGGGAAGGTGATGGCCAGCAAGAGCTTTCAGTGCTAGCCCCTTTTGGTGTGGGAGCAGTGGCTGGACTTTTTGAATTTCGGAGCTGGGCTGTGGCTGTGCCGAGAAGGAACGTCCCCACTGTGCTGTGGCTAGGAAGCTCAGAGCGCCAGTGCTTGTGGGGCTGTGGAAGGGCTGCCTAGGGCAGGTGATGGCCAGCAAGAGCTTTCAGTGCTAGCCCCTTTGGTGTGGGAGCAGTGGCTGGACGTTTTGAATTTCGGAGCTGGGCTGTGGCTGTGCCGAGAAGGAACGTCCCCACTGTGCTGTGGCTAGGAAGCTCAGAGCGCCAGTGCTTGTGGGGCTGTGGAAGGGCTGCCTAGGGCAGGTGATGGCCAGCAAGAGCTTTCAGTGCTAGCCCCTTTGGTGTGGGAGCAGTGGCTGGACGTTTTGAATTTCGGAGCTGGGCTGTGGCTGTGCCGAGAAGGAACGTCCCCACTGTGCTGTGGCTAGGAAGCTTAGAGCGCCAGTGCTTGTGGGGCTGTGGAAGGGCTGCCTAGGGCAGGTGATGGCCAGCAAGAGCTTTCAGTGCTAGCCCCTTTGGTGTGGGAGCAGTGGCTGGACGTTTTGAATTTCGGAGCTGGGCTGTGGCTGTGCCGAGAAGGAACGTCCCCACTGTGCTGTGGCTAGGAAGCTCAGAGCGCCAGTGCTTGTGGGGGCTGTGGAAGGGCTGCCTAGGGCAGGTGATGGCCAGCAAGAGCTTTCAGTGCTAGCCCCTTTGGTGTGGGAGCAGTGGCTGGACGTTTCGAATTTCGGAGCTGGGCTGTGGCTGTGCTAAGAAGGAACGTCCCCACTGTGCTGTGGCTAGGAAGCTCAGACCGCCAGTGCTTGTGGGGCTGTGGAAGGGCTGCCTAGGGAAGGTGATGGCCAGCAAGAGCTTTCAGTGCTAGCCCCTTTGGTGTGGGAGCAGTGGCTGGACGTTTTGAATTTCGGAGCTGGGCTGTGGCTGTGCCGAGAAGGAACGTCCCCACTGTGCTGTGGCTAGGAAGCTCAGAGCGCCAGTGCTTGTGGGGCTGTGGAAGGGCTGCCTAGGGCAGGTGATGGCCAGCAAGAGCTTTCAGTGCTAGCCCCTTTGGTGTGGGAGCAGTGGCTGGACGTTTCGAATTTCGGAGCTGGGCTGTGGCTGTGCCGAGAAGGAACGTCCCCACTGTGCTGTGGCTAGGAAGCTCAGAGCGCCAGTGCTTGTGGGGCTGTGGAAGGGCTGCCTAGGGAAGGTGATGGCCAGCAAGAGCTTTCAGTGCTAGCCCCTTTGGTGTGGGAGCAGTGGCTGGACGTTTTGAATTTCGGAGCTGGGCTGTGGCTGTGCCGAGAAGGAACGTCCCCACTGTGCTGTGGCTAGGAAGCTCAGAGCGCCAGTGCTTGTGGGGCTGTGGAAGGGCTGCCTAGGGAAGGTGATGGCCAGCAAGAGCTTTCAGTGCTAGCCCCTTTGGTGTGGGAGCAGTGGCTGGACGTTTTGAATTTCGGAGCTGGGCTCTGGCTGTGCCGAGAAGGAACGTCCCCACTGTGCTGTGGCTAGGAAGCTCAGAGCGCCAGTGCTTGTGGGGCTGTGGAAGGGCTGCCTAGGGCAGGTGATGGCCAGCAAGAGCTTTCAGTGCTAGCCCCTTTGGTGTGGGAGCAGTGGCTGGACGTTTTGAATTTCAGAGCTGGGCTGTGGCTGTGCCGAGAAGGAACGTCCCCACTGTGCTGTGGCTAGGAAGCTCAGAGCGCCAGTGCTTGTGGGGCTGTGGAAGGGCTGCCTAGGGAAGGTGATGGCCAGCAAGAGCTTTCAGTGCTAGCCCCTTTGGTGTGGGAGCAGTGGCTGGACGTTTTGAATTTCGGAGCTGGGCTCTGGCTGTGCCGAGAAGGAACGTCCCCACTGTGCTGTGGCTAGGAAGCTCAGAGCGCCAGTGCTTGTGGGGCTGTGGAAGGGCTGCCTAGGGAAGGTGATGGCCAGCAAGAGCTTTCAGTGCTAGCCCCTTTGGTGTGGGAGCAGTGGCTGGACGTTTTGAATTTCGGAGCTGGGCTGTGGCTGTGCCGAGAAGGAACGTCCCCACTGTGCTGTGGCTAGGAAGCTCAGAGCGCCAGTGCTTGTGGGGCTGTGGAAGGGCTGCCTAGGGCAGGTGATGGCCAGCAAGAGCTTTCAGTGCTAGCCCCTTTGGTGTGGGAGCAGTGGCTGGACGTTTTGAATTTCGGAGCTGGGCTGTGGCTGTGCCGAGAAGGAACGTCCCCACTGTGCTGTGGCTAGGAAGCTCAGAGCGCCAGTGCTTGTGGGGCTGTGGAAGGGCTGCCTAGGGCAGGTGATGGCCAGCAAGAGCTTTCAGTGCTAGCCCCTTTGGTGTGGGAGCAGTGGCTGGACGTTTCGAATTTCAGAGCTGGGCTGTGGCTGTGCCGAGAAGGAACGTCCCCACTGTGCTGTGGCTAGGAAGCTCAGAGCGCCAGTGCTTGTGGGGCTGTGGAAGGGCTGCCTAGGGCAGGTGATGGCCAGCAAGAGCTTTCAGTGCTAGCCCCTTTGGTGTGGGAGCAGTGGCTGGACGTTTTGAATTTCGGAGCTGGGCTGTGGCTGTGCCGAGAAGGAACGTCCCCACTGTGCTGTGGCTAGGAAGCTCAGAGCGCCAGTGCTTGTGGGGCTGTGGAAGGGCTGCCTAGGGCAGGTGATGGCCAGCAAGAGCTTTCAGTGCTAGCCCCTTTGGTGTGGGAGCAGTGGCTGGAGGTTTTGAATTTCGGAGCTGGGCTGTGGCTGTGCCGAGAAGGAACGTCCCCACTGTGCTGTGGCTAGGAAGCTCAGAGCGCCAGTGCTTGTGGGGCTGTGGAAGGGCTGCCTAGGGAAGGTGATGGCCAGCAAGAGCTTTCAGTGCTAGCCCCTTTGGTGTGGGAGCAGTGGCTGGACGTTTTGAATTTCGGAGCTGGGCTGTGGCTGTGCCGAGAAGGAACGTCCCCACTGTGCTGTGGCTAGGAAGCTCAGAGCGCCAGTGCTTGTGGGGCTGTGGAAGGGCAGCCTAGGGAAGGTGATGGCCAGCAAGAGCTTTCAGTGCTAGCCCTTTTGGTGTGGGAGCAGTGGCTGGACGTTTTGAATTTCGGAGCTGGGCTGTGGCTGTGCCGAGAAGGAACGTCCCCACTGTGCTGTGGCTAGGAAGCTCAGAGCGCCAGTGCTTGTGGGGCTGTGGAAGGGCTGCCTAGGGAAGGTGATGGCCAGCAAGAGCTTTCAGTGCTAGCCCCTTTGGTGTGGGAGCAGTGGCTGGACGTTTTGAATTTCGGAGCTGGGCTGTGGCTGTGCTGAGAAGGAACGTCCCCACTGTGCTGTGGCTAGGAAGCTCAGAGCGCCAGTGCTTGTGGGGCTGTGGAAGGGCTGCCTAGGGAAGGTGATGGCCAGCAAGAGCTTTCAGTGCTAGCCCCTTTGGTGTGGGAGCAGTGGCTGGACGTTTCGAATTTCGGAGCTGGGCTGTGGCTGTGGTGAGAAGGAACGTCCCCACTGTGCTGTGGCTAGGAAGCTCAGAGCGCCAGTGCTTGTGGGGCTGTGGAAGGGCTGCCTAGGGCAGGTGATGGCCAGCAAGAGCTTTCAGTGCTAGCCCCTTTGGTGTGGGAGCAGTGGCTGGACGTTTTGAATTTCGGAGCTGGGCTGTGGCTGTGCCGAGAAGGAACGTCCCCACTGTGCTGTGGCTAGGAAGCTCAGAGCGCCAGTGCTTGTGGGGCTGTGGAAGGGCTGCCTAGGGCATGTGATGGCCAGCAAGAGCTTTCAGTGCTAGCCCCTTTGGTGTGGGAGCAGTGGCTGGACGTTTTGAATTTCGGAGCTGGGCTGTGGCTGTGCCGAGAAGGAACGTCCCCACTGTGCTGTGGCTAGGAAGCTCAGAGCGCCAGTGCTTGTGGGGCTGTGGAAGGGCTGCCTAGGGCAGGTGATGGCCAGCAAGAGCTTTCAGTGCTAGCCCCTTTGGTGTGGGAGCAGTGGCTGGACGTTTTGAATTTCGGAGCTGGGCTGTGGCTGTGCCGAGAAGGAACGTCCCCACTGTGCTGTGGCTAGGAAGCTCAGAGCGCCAGTGCTTGTGGGGCTGTGGAAGGGCTGCCTAGGGAAGGTGATGGCCAGCAAGAGCTTTCAGTGCTAGCCCCTTTGGTGTGGGAGCAGTGGCTGGACGTTTCGAATTTCAGAGCTGGGCTGTGGCTGTGCCGAGAAGGAACGTCCCCACTGTGCTGTGGCTAGGAAGCTCAGAGCGCCAGTGCTTGTGGGGCTGTGGAAGGGCTGCCTAGGGCAGGTGATGGCCAGCAAGAGCTTTCAGTGCTAGCCCCTTTGGTGTGGGAGCAGTGGCTGGACGTTTCGAATTTCGGAGCTGGGCTGTGGCTGTGCCGAGAAGGAACGTCCCCACTGTGCTGTGGCTAGGAAGCTCAGAGCGCCAGTGCTTGTGGGGCTGTGGAAGGGCAGCCTAGGGAAGGTGATGGCCAGCAAGAGCTTTCAGTGCTAGCCCTTTTGGTGTGGGAGCAGTGGCTGGACTTTTTGAATTTCGGAGCTGGGCTGTGGCTGTGCCGAGAAGGAACGTCCCCACTGTGCTGTGGCTAGGAAGCTCAGAGCGCCAGTGCTTGTGGGGCTGTGGAAGGGCTGCCTAGGGCAGGTGATGGCCAGCAAGAGCTTTCAGTGCTAGCCCCTTTGGTGTGGGAGCAGTGGCTGGACGTTTTGAATTTCGGAGCTGGGCTGTGGCTGTGCCGAGAAGGAACGTCCCCACTGTGCTGTGGCTAGGAAGCTCAGAGCGCCAGTGCTTGTGGGGCTGTGGAAGGGCTGCCTAGGGAAGGTGATGGCCAGCAAGAGCTTTCAGTGCTAGCCCTTTTGGTGTGGGAGCAGTGGCTGGACTTTTTGAATTTCGGAGCTTGGGCTGTGGCTGTTGCCGAGAAGGAACGTCCCCACTGTGCTGTGGCTAGGAAGCTCAGAGCGCCAGTGCTTGTGGGGCTGTGGAAGGGCTGCCTAGGGCAGGTGATGGCCAGCAAGAGCTTTCAGTGCTAGCCCCTTTGGTGTGGGAGCAGTGGCTGGACGTTTTGAATTTCGGAGCTGGGCTGTGGCTGTGCCGAGAAGGAACGTCCCCACTGTGCTGTGGCTAGGAAGCTCAGAGCGCCAGTGCTTGTGGGGCTGTGGAAGGGCTGCCTAGGGCAGGTGATGGCCAGCAAGAGCTTTCAGTGCTAGCCCCTTTGGTGTGGGAGCAGTGGCTGGACGTTTTGAATTTCGGAGCTGGGCTGTGGCTGTGCCGAGAAGGAACGTCCCCACTGTGCTGTGGCTAGGAAGCTTAGAGCGCCAGTGCTTGTGGGGCTGTGGAAGGGCTGCCTAGGGCAGGTGATGGCCAGCAAGAGCTTTCAGTGCTAGCCCCTTTGGTGTGGGAGCAGTGGCTGGACGTTTTGAATTTCGGAGCTGGGCTGTGGCTGTGCCGAGAAGGAACGTCCCCACTGTGCTGTGGCTAGGAAGCTCAGAGCGCCAGTGCTTGTGGGGCTGTGGAAGGGCTGCCTAGGGCAGGTGATGGCCAGCAAGAGCTTTCAGTGCTAGCCCCTTTGGTGTGGGAGCAGTGGCTGGACGTTTCGAATTTCGGAGCTGGGCTGTGGCTGTGCTAAGAAGGAACGTCCCCACTGTGCTGTGGCTAGGAAGCTCAGAGCGCCAGTGCTTGTGGGGCTGTGGAAGGGCTGCCTAGGGAAGGTGATGGCCAGCAAGAGCTTTCAGTGCTAGCCCCTTTGGTGTGGGAGCAGTGGCTGGACGTTTTGAATTTCGGAGCTGGGCTGTGGCTGTGCCGAGAAGGAACGTCCCCACTGTGCTGTGGCTAGGAAGCTCAGAGCGCCAGTGCTTGTGGGGCTGTGGAAGGGCTGCCTATGGCAGGTGATGGCCAGCAAGAGCTTTCAGTGCTAGCCCCTTTGGTGTGGGAGCAGTGGCTGGACGTTTCGAATTTCGGAGCTGGGCTGTGGCTGTGCCGAGAAGGAACGTCCCCACTGTGCTGTGGCTAGGAAGCTCAGAGCGCCAGTGCTTGTGGGGCTGTGGAAGGGCTGCCTAGGGAAGGTGATGGCCAGCAAGAGCTTTCAGTGCTAGCCCCTTTGGTGTGGGAGCAGTGGCTGGACGTTTTGAATTTCGGAGCTGGGCTGTGGCTGTGCTGAGAAGGAACGTCCCCACTGTGCTGTGGCTAGGAAGCTCAGAGCGCCAGTGCTTGTGGGGCTGTGGAAGGGCTGCCTAGGGCAGGTGATGGCCAGCAAGAGCTTTCAGTGCTAGCCCCTTTGGTGTGGGAGCAGTGGCTGGACGTTTTGAATTTCGGAGCTGGGCTCTGGCTGTGCCGAGAAGGAACGTCCCCACTGTGCTGTGGCTAGGAAGCTCAGAGCGCCAGTGCTTGTGGGGCTGTGGAAGGGCAGCCTAGGGCAGGTGATGGCCAGCAAGAGCTTTCAGTGCTAGCCCCTTTGGTGTGGGAGCAGTGGCTGGACGTTTTGAATTTCGGAGCTGGGCTGTGGCTGTGCCGAGAAGGAACGTCCCCACTGTGCTGTGGCTAGGAAGCTCAGAGCGCCAGTGCTTGTGGGGCTGTGGAAGGGCTGCCTAGGGCAGGTGATGGCCAGCAAGAACTTTCAGTGCTAGCCCCTTTGGTGTGGGAGCAGTGGCTGGACGTTTTGAATTTCGGAGCTGGGCTGTGGCTGTGCCGAGAAGGAACGTCCCCACTGTGCTGTGGCTAGGAAGCTCAGAGCGCCAGTGCTTGTGGGGCTGTGGAAGGGCTGCCTAGGGCAGGTGATGGCCAGCAAGAGCTTTCAGTGCTAGCCCCTTTGGTGTGGGAGCAGTGGCTGGACGTTTTGAATTTCGGAGCTGGGCTCTGGCTGTGCCGAGAAGGAACGTCCCCACTGTGCTGTGGCTAGGAAGCTCAGAGCGCCAGTGCTTGTGGGGCTGTGGAAGGGCTGCCTAGGGAAGGTGATGGCCAGCAAGAGCTTTCAGTGCTAGCCCCTTTGGTGTGGGAGCAGTGGCTGGACGTTTTGAATTTGGGAGCTGGGCTGTGGCTGTGCCGAGAAGGAACGTCCCCACTGTGCTGTGGCTAGGAAGCTCAGAGCGCCAGTGCTTGTGGGGCTGTGGAAGGGCTGCCTAGGGCAGGTGATGGCCAGCAAGAGCTTTCAGTGCTAGCCCCTTTGGTGTGGGAGCAGTGGCTGGACGTTTCGAATTTCGGAGCTGGGCTGTGGCTGTGCCGAGAAGGAACGTCCCCACTGTGCTGTGGCTAGGAAGCTCAGAGCGCCAGTGCTTGTGGAGCTGTGGAAGGGCTGCCTAGGGCAGGTGATGGCCAGCAAGAGCTTTCAGTGCTAGCCCCTTTGGTGTGGGAGCAGTGGCTGGACGTTTCGAATTTCGGAGCTGGGCTGTGGCTGTGCCGAGAAGGAACGTCCCCACTGTGCTGTGGCTAGGAAGCTCAGAGCGCCAGTGCTTGTGGGGCTGTGGAAGGGCTGCCTAGGGAAGGTGATGGCCAGCAAGAGCTTTCAGTGCTAGCCCCTTTTGGTGTGGGAGCAGTGGCTGGACTTTTTGAATTTCGGAGCTGGGCTGTCGCTGTGCCGAGAAGGAACGTCCCCACTGTGCTGTGGCTAGGAAGCTCAGAGCGCCAGTGCTTGTGGGGCTGTGGAAGGGCTGCCTAGGGCAGGTGATGGCCAGCAAGAGCTTTCAGTGCTAGCCCCTTTGGTGTGGGAGCAGTGGCTGGACGTTTCGAATTTCGGAGCTGGGCTGTGGCTGTGCTAAGAAGGAACGTCCCCACTGTGCTGTGGCTAGGAAGCTCAGACCGCCAGTGCTTGTGGGGCTGTGGAAGGGCTGCCTAGGGAAGGTGATGGCCAGCAAGAGCTTTCAGTGCTAGCCCCTTTGGTGTGTGAGCAGTGGCTGGACGTTTCGAATTTCGGAGCTGGGCTGTGGCTGTGCCGAGAAGGAACGTCCCCACTGTGCTGTGGCTAGGAAGCTCAGAGCGCCAGTGCTTGTGGGGCTGTGGAAGGGCTGCCTAGGGCAGGTGATGGCCAGCAAGAGCTTTCAGTGCTAGCCCCTTTGGTGTGGGAGCAGTGGCTGGACGTTTTGAATTTCGGAGCTGGGCTCTGGCTGTGCCGAGAAGGAACGTCCCCACTGTGCTGTGGCTAGGAAGCTCAGAGCGCCAGTGCTTGTGGGGCTGTGGAAGGGCAGCCTAGGGCAGGTGATGGCCAGCAAGAGCTTTCAGTGCTAGCCCCTTTGGTGTGGGAGCAGTGGCTGGACGTTTTGAATTTCGGAGCTGGGCTCTGGCTGTGCCGAGAAGGAACGTCCCCACTGTGCTGTGGCTAGGAAGCTCAGAGCGCCAGTGCTTGTGGGGCTGTGGAAGGGCAGCCTAGGGCAGGTGATGGCCAGCAAGAACTTTCAGTGCTAGCCCCTTTGGTGTGGGAGCAGTGGCTGGACGTTTTGAATTTCGGAGCTGGGCTGTGGCTGTGCCGAGAAGGAACGTCCCCACTGTGCTGTGGCTAGGAAGCTCAGAGCGCCAGTGCTTGTGGGGCTGTGGAAGGGCTGCCTAGGGCAGGTGATGGCCAGCAAGAGCTTTCAGTGCTAGCCCCTTTGGTGTGGGAGCAGTGGCTGGACGTTTTGAATTTCGGAGCTGGGCTGTGGCTGTGCCGAGAAGGAACGTCCCCACTGTGCTGTGGCTAGGAAGCTCAGAGCGCCAGTGCTTGTGGGGCTGTGGAAGGGCTGCCTAGGGAAGGTGATGGCCAGCAAGAGCTTTCAGTGCTAGCCCCTTTGGTGTGGGAGCAGTGGCTGGACGTTTTGAATTTCGGAGCTGGGCTGTGGCTGTGCCGAGAAGGAACGTCCCCACTGTGCTGTGGCTAGGAAGCTCAGAGCGCCAGTGCTTGTGGGGCTGTGGAAGGGCTGCCTAGGGCAGGTGATGGCCAGCAAGAGCTTTCAGTGCTAGCCCCTTTGGTGTGGGAGCAGTGGCTGGACGTTTCGAATTTCGGAGCTGGGCTGTGGCTGTGCCGAGAAGGAACGTCCCCACTGTGCTGTGGCTAGGAAGCTCAGAGCGCCAGTGCTTGTGGGGCTGTGGAAGGGCTGCCTAGGGAAGGTGATGGCCAGCAAGAGCTTTCAGTGCTAGCCCCTTTGGTGTGGGAGCAGTGGCTGGACGTTTTGAATTTCGGAGCTGGGCTGTGGCTGTGCCGAGAAGGAACGTCCCCACTGTGCTGTGGCTAGGAAGCTCAGAGCGCCAGTGCTTGTGGGGCTGTGGAAGGGCTGCCTAGGGCAGGTGATGGCCAGCAAGAGCTTTCAGTGCTAGCCCCTTTGGTGTGGGAGCAGTGGCTGGACGTTTTGAATTTCGGAGCTGGGCTGTGGCTGTGCTGAGAAGGAACGTCCCCACTGTGCTGTGGCTAGGAAGCTCAGAGCGCCAGTGCTTGTGGGGCTGTGGAAGGGCTGCCTAGGGCAGGTGATGGCCAGCAAGAGCTTTCAGTGCTAGCCCCTTTGGTGTGGGAGCAGTGGCTGGACGTTTTGAATTTCGGAGCTGGGCTGTGGCTGTGCCGAGAAGGAACGTCCCCACTGTGCTGTGGCTAGGAAGCTCAGAGCGCCAGTGCTTGTGGGGCTGTGGAAGGGCAGCCTAGGGCAGGTGATGGCCAGCAAGAGCTTTCAGTGCTAGCCCCTTTGGTGTGGGAGCAGTGGCTGGACGTTTTGAATTTCGGAGCTGGGCTGTCGCTGTGCCGAGAAGGAACGTCCCCACTGTGCTGTGGCTAGGAAGCTCAGAGCGCCAGTGCTTGTGGGGCTGTGGAAGGGCTGCCTAGGGAAGGTGATGGCCAGCAAGAGCTTTCAGTGCTAGCCCCTTTGGTGTGGGAGCAGTGGCTGGACGTTTTGAATTTCGGAGCTGGGCTGTGGCTGTGCCGAGAAGGAACGTCCCCACTGTGCTGTGGCTAGGAAGCTCAGAGCGCCAGTGCTTGTGGGGCTGTGGAAGGGCTGCCTAGGGCAGGTGATGGCCAGCAAGAGCTTTCAGTGCTAGCCCCTTTGGTGTGGGAGCAGTGGCTGGAGGTTTTGAATTTCGGAGCTGGGCTGTGGCTGTGCCGAGAAGGAACGTCCCCACTGTGCTGTGGCTAGGAAGCTCAGAGCGCCAGTGCTTGTGGGGCTGTGGAAGGGCTGCCTAGGGAAGGTGATGGCCAGCAAGAGCTTTCAGTGCTAGCCCCTTTGGTGTGGGAGCAGTGGCTGGACGTTTTGAATTTCGGAGCTGGGCTCTGGCTGTGCCGAGAAGGAACGTCCCCACTGTGCTGTGGCTAGGAAGCTCAGAGCGCCAGTGCTTATGGGGCTGTGGAAGGGCTGCCTAGGGCAGGTGATGGCCAGCAAGAGCTTTCAGTGCTAGCCTCTTTGGTGTGGGAGCAGTGGCTGGACGTTTCGAATTTCGGAGCTGGGCTGTGGCTGTGCCGAGAAGGAACGTCCCCACTGTGCTGTGGCTAGGAAGCTCAGAGCGCCAGTGCTTGTGGGGCTGTGGAAGGGCTGCCTAGGGCAGGTGATGGCCAGCAAGAGCTTTCAGTGCTAGCCCCTTTGGTGTGGGAGCAGTGGCTGGACGTTTCGAATTTCGGAGCTGGGCTCTGGCTGTGCCGAGAAGGAACGTCCCCACTGTGCTGTGGCTAGGAAGCTCAGAGCGCCAGTGCTTGTGGGGCTGTGGAAGGGCTGCCTAGGGAAGGTGATGGCCAGCAAGAGCTTTCAGTGCTAGCCCTTTTGGTGTGGGAGCAGTGGCTGGACGTTTTGAATTTCGGAGCTGGGCTGTGGCTGTGCCGAGAAGGAACGTCCCCACTGTGCTGTGGCTAGGAAGCTCAGAGCGCCAGTGCTTGTGGGGCTGTGGAAGGGCTGCCTAGGGAAGGTGATGGCCAGCAAGAGCTTTCAGTGCTAGCCCTTTGGTGTGGGAGCAGTGGCTGGACGTTTCGAATTTCGGAGCTGGGCTGTGGCTGTGCCGAGAAGGAACGTCCCCACTGTGCTGTGGCTAGGAAGCTCAGAGCGCCAGTGCTTGTGGGGCTGTGGAAGGGCTGCCTAGGGAAGGTGATGGCCAGCAAGAGCTTTCAGGGCTAGCCCCTTTGGTGTGGGAGCAGTGGCTGGACGTTTTGAATTTCGGAGCTGGGCTGTGGCTGTGCCGAGAAGGAACGTCCCCACTGTGCTGTGGCTAGGAAGCTCAGAGCGCCAGTGCTTGTGGGGCTGTGGAAGGGCTGCCTAGGGAAGGTGATGGCCAGCAAGAGCTTTCAGTGCTAGCCCCTTTGGTGTGGGAGCAGTGGCTGGACGTTTTGAATTTCGGAGCTGGGCTGTGGCTGTGCCGAGAAGGAACGTCCCCACTGTGCTGTGGCTAGGAAGCTCAGAGCGCCAGTGCTTGTGGGGCTGTGGAAGGGCTGCCTAGGGCAGGTGATGGCCAGCAAGAGCTTTCAGTGCTAGCCCCTTTGGTGTGGGAGCAGTGGCTGGACGTTTTGAATTTCGGAGCTGGGCTCTGGCTGTGCCGAGAAGGAACGTCCCCACTGTGCTGTGGCTAGGAAGCTCAGAGCGCCAGTGCTTGTGGGGCTGTGGAAGGGCTGCCTAGGGAAGGTGATGGCCAGCAAGAGCTTTCAGTGCTAGCCCCTTTGGTGTGGGAGCAGTGGCTGGACGTTTTGAATTTCGGAGCTGGGCTCTGGCTGTGCCGAGAAGGAACGTCCCCACTGTGCTGTGGCTAGGAAGCTCAGAGCGCCAGTGCTTGTGGGGCTGTGGAAGGGCTGCCTAGGGCAGGTGATGGCCAGCAAGAGCTTTCAGTGCTAGCCTCTTTGGTGTGGGAGCAGTGGCTGGACGTTTCGAATTTCGGAGCTGGGCTGTGGCTGTGCTAAGAAGGAACGTCCCCACTGTGCTGTGGCTAGGAAGCTCAGAGCGCCAGTGCTTGTGGGGCTGTGGAAGGGCTGCCTAGGGCAGGTGATGGCCAGCAAGAGCTTTCAGTGCTAGCCCCTTTGGTGTGGGAGCAGTGGCTGGACGTTTCGAATTTCGGAGCTGGGCTGTGGCTGTGCCGAGAAGGAACGTCCCCACTGTGCTGTGGCTAGGAAGCTCAGAGCGCCAGTGCTTGTGGGGCTGTGGAAGGGCTGCCTAGGGAAGGTGATGGCCAGCAAGAGCTTTCAGTGCTAGCCCCTTTGGTGTGGGAGCAGTGGCTGGACGTTTCGAATTTCGGAGCTGGGATCTGGCTGTGCCGAGAAGGAACGTCCCCACTGTGCTGTGGCTAGGAAGCTCAGAGCGCCAGTGCTTGTGGGGCTGTGGAAGGGCTGCCTAGGGCAGGTGATGGCCAGCAAGAGCTTTCAGTGCTAGCCCCTTTGGTGTGGGAGCAGTGGCTGGACGTTTTGAATTTCGGAGCTGGGCTCTGGCTGTGCCGAGAAGGAACGTCCCCACTGTGCTGTGGCTAGGAAGCTCAGAGCGCCAGTGCTTGTGGGGCTGTGGAAGGGCTGCCTAGGGAAGGTGATGGCCAGCAAGAGCTTTCAGTGCTAGCCCCTTTGGTGTGGGAGCAGTGGCTGGACGTTTTGAATTTCGGAGCTGGGCTGTGGCTGTGCCGAGAAGGAACGTCCCCACTGTGCTGTGGCTAGGAAGCTCAGAGCGCCAGTGCTTGTGGGGCTGTGGTAGGGCTGCCTAGGGAAGGTGATGGCCAGCAAGAGCTTTCAGTGCTAGCCCCTTTGGTGTGGGAGCAGTGGCTGGACGTTTTGAATTTCGGAGCTGGGCTGTGGCTGTGCCGAGAAGGAACGTCCCCACTGTGCTGTGGCTAGGAAGCTCAGAGCGCCAGTGCTTGTGGGGCTGTGGAAGGGCTGCCTAGGGAAGGTGATGGCCAGCAAGAGCTTTCAGGGCTAGCCCCTTTGGTGTGGGAGCAGTGGCTGGACGTTTCGAATTTCGGAGCTGGGCTGTGGCTGTGCCGAGAAGGAACGTCCCCACTGTGCTGTGGCTAGGAAGCTCAGAGCGCCAGTGCTTGTGGGGCTGTGGAAGGGCTGCCTAGGGAAGGTGATGGCCAGCAAGAGCTTTCAGTGCTAGCCCCTTTGGTGTGGGAGCAGTGGCTGGACGTTTCGAATTTCAGAGCTGGGCTGTGGCTGTGCCGAGAAGGAACGTCCCCACTGTGCTGTGGCTAGGAAGCTCAGAGCGCCAGTGCTTGTGGGGCTGTGGAAGGGCTGCCTAGGGAAGGTGATGGCCAGCAAGAGCTTTCAGGGCTAGCCCCTTTGGTGTGGGAGCAGTGGCTGGACGTTTTGAATTTCGGAGCTGGGCTGTGGCTGTGCCGAGAAGGAACGTCCCCACTGTGCTGTGGCTAGGAAGCTCAGAGCGCCAGTGCTTGTGGGGCTGTGGAAGGGCTGCCTAGGGAAGGTGATGGCCAGCAAGAGCTTTCAGTGCTAGCCCCTTTGGTGTGGGAGCAGTGGCTGGACGTTTTGAATTTCGGAGCTGGGCTGTGGCTGTGCCGAGAAGGAACGTCCCCACTGTGCTGTGGCTAGGAAGCTCAGAGCACCAGTGCTTGTGGGGCTGTGGAAGGGCTGCCTAGGGCAGGTGATGGCCAGCAAGAGCTTTCAGTGCTAGCCCCTTTGGTGTGGGAGCAGTGGCTGGACGTTTCGAATTTCGGAGCTGGGCTGTGGCTGTGCCGAGAAGGAACGTCCCCACTGTGCTGTGGCTAGGAAGCTCAGAGCGCCAGTGCTTGTGGGGCTGTGGAAGGGCAGCCTAGGGCAGGTGATGGCCAGCAAGAGCTTTCAGTGCTAGCCCCTTTGGTGTGGGAGCAGTGGCTGGACGTTTTGAATTTCGGAGCTGGGCTGTGGCTGTGCCGAGAAGGAACGTCCCCACTGTGCTGTGGCTAGGAAGCTCAGAGCGCCAGTGCTTGTGGGGCTGTGGAAGGGCAGCCTAGGGCAGGTGATGGCCAGCAAGAGCTTTCAGTGCTAGCCCCTTTGGTGTGGGAGCAGTGGCTGGACGTTTCGAATTTCGGAGCTGGGCTGTGGCTGTGCCGAGAAGGAACGTCCCCACTGTGCTGTGGCTAGGAAGCTCAGAGCGCCAGTGCTTGTGGGGCTGTGGAAGGGCTGCCTAGGGCAGGTGATGGCCAGCAAGAGCTTTCAGTGCTAGCCCTTTTGGTGTGGGAGCAGTGGCTGGACGTTTCGAATTTCAGAGCTGGGCTGTGGCTGTGCCGAGAAGGAACGTCCCCACTGTGCTGTGGCTAGGAAGCTCAGAGCGCCAGTGCTTGTGGGGCTGTGGAAGGGCTGCCTAGGGCAGGTGATGGCCAGCAAGAGCTTTCAGTGCTAGCCCCTTTGGTGTGGGAGCAGTGGCTGGACGTTTTGAATTTCAGAGCTGGGCTGTGGCTGTGCCGAGAAGGAACGTCCCCACTGTGCTGTGGCTAGGAAGCTCAGAGCGCCAGTGCTTGTGGGGCTGTGGAAGGGCTGCCTAGGGCAGGTGATGGCCAGCAAGAGCTTTCAGTGCTAGCCCCTTTGGTGTGGGAGCAGTGGCTGGACGTTTCGAATTTCGGAGCTGGGCTGTGGCTGTGCCGAGAAGGAACGTCCCCACTGTGCTGTGGCTAGGAAGCTCAGAGTGCCAGTGCTTGTGGGGCTGTGGAAGGGCAGCCTAGGGCAGGTGATGGCCAGCAAGAGCTTTCAGTGCTAGCCCCTTTGGTGTGGGAGCAGTGGCTGGACGTTTTGAATTTCGGAGCTGGGCTGTGGCTGTGCCGAGAAGGAACGTCCCCACTGTGCTGTGGCTAGGAAGCTCAGAGCGCCAGTGCTTGTGGGGCTGTGGAAGGGCTGCCTAGGGAAGGTGATGGCCAGCAAGAGCTTTCAGTGCTAGCCCCTTTGGTGTGGGAGCAGTGGCTGGACGTTTCGAATTTCAGAGCTGGGCTGTGGCTGTGCCGAGAAGGAACGTCCCCACTGTGCTGTGGCTAGGAAGCTCAGAGCGCCAGTGCTTGTGGGGCTGTGGAAGGGCTGCCTAGGGAAGGTGATGGCCAGCAAGAGCTTTCAGTGCTAGCCCCTTTGGTGTGGGAGCAGTGGCTGGACGTTTTGAATTTCGGAGCTGGGCTGTGGCTGTGCCAAGAAGGAATGTCCCCACTGTGCTGTGGCTAGGAAGCTCAGAGCGCCAGTGCTTGTGGGGCTGTGGAAGGGCTGCCTAGGGAAGGTGATGGCCAGCAAGAGCTTTCAGTGCTAGCCCCTTTGGTGTGGGAGCAGTGGCTGGACGTTTTGAATTTCGGAGCTGGGCTGTGGCTGTGCCGAGAAGGAACGTCCCCACTGTGCTGTGGCTAGGAAGCTCAGAGCGCCAGTGCTTGTGGGGCTGTGGAAGGGCTGCCTAGGGCAGGTGATGGCCAGCAAGAGCTTTCAGTGCTAGCCCCTTTGGTGTGGGAGCAGTGGCTGGACGTTTTGAATTTCGGAGCTGGGCTGTGCCTGTGCCGAGAAGGAACGTCCCCACTGTGCTGTGGCTAGGAAGCTCAGAGCGCCAGTGCTTGTGGGGCTGTGGAAGGGCTGCCTAGGGAAGGTGATGGCCAGCAAGAGCTTTCAGTGCTAGCCCCTTTGGTGTGGGAGCAGTGGCTGGACGTTTTGAATTTCGGAGCTGGGCTGTGGCTGTGCCGAGAAGGAACGTCCCCACTGTGCTGTGGCTAGGAAGCTCAGAGCGCCAGTGCTTGTGGGGCTGTGGAAGGGCAGCCTAGGGCAGGTGATGGCCAGCAAGAGCTTTCAGTGCTAGCCCCTTTGGTGTGGGAGCAGTGGCTGGACGTTTTGAATTTCGGAGCTGGGCTGTGGCTGTGCCGAGAAGGAACGTCCCCACTGTGCTGTGGCTAGGAAGCTCAGAGCGCCAGTGCTTGTGGGGCTGTGGAAGGGCAGCCTAGGGCAGGTGATGGCCAGCAAGAGCTTTCAGTGCTAGCCCCTTTGGTGTGGGAGCAGTGGCTGGACGTTTCGAATTTCGGAGCTGGGCTGTGGCTGTGCCGAGAAGGAACGTCCCCACTGTGCTGTGGCTAGGAAGCTCAGAGCGCCAGTGCTTGTGGGGCTGTGGAAGGGCTGCCTAGGGCAGGTGATGGCCAGCAAGAGCTTTCAGTGCTAGCCCCTTTGGTGTGGGAGCAGTGGCTGGACTTTTCGAATTTCAGAGCTGGGCTGTGGCTGTGCCAAGAAGGAACGTCCCCACTGTGCTGTGGCTAGGAAGCTCAGAGCGCCAGTGCTTGTGGGGCTGTGGAAGGGCTGCCTAGGGCAGGTGATGGCCAGCAAGAGCTTTCAGTGCTAGCCCCTTTGGTGTGGGAGCAGTGGCTGGACGTTTTGAATTTCGGAGCTGGGCTGTGGCTGTGCCGAGAAGGAACGTCCCCACTGTGCTGTGGCTAGGAAGCTCAGAGCGCCAGTGCTTGTGGGGCTGTGGAAGGGCAGCCTAGGGCAGGTGATGGCCAGCAAGAGCTTTCAGTGCTAGCCCCTTTGGTGTGGGAGCAGTGGCTGGACGTTTTGAATTTCGGAGCTGGGCTGTGGCTGTGCCGAGAAGGAACGTCCCCACTGTGCTGTGGCTAGGAAGCTCAGAGTGCCAGTGCTTGTGGGGCTGTGGAAGGGCAGCCTAGGGAAGGTGATGGCCAGCAAGAGCTTTCAGTGCTAGCCCCTTTGGTGTGGGAGCAGTGGCTGGACGTTTTGAATTTCGGAGCTGGGCTGTGGCTGTGCCGAGAAGGAACGTCCCCACTGTGCTGTGGCTAGGAAGCTCAGAGCGCCAGTGCTTGTGGGGCTGTGGAAGGGCTGCCTAGGGAAGGTGATGGCCAGCAAGAGCTTTCAGTGCTAGCCCCTTTGGTGTGGGAGCAGTGGCTGGACGTTTCGAATTTCAGAGCTGGGCTGTGGCTGTGCCGAGAAGGAACGTCCCCACTGTGCTGTGGCTAGGAAGCTCAGAGCGCCAGTGCTTGTGGGGCTGTGGAAGGGCTGCCTAGGGAAGGTGATGGCCAGCAAGAGCTTTCAGTGCTAGCCCCTTTGGTGTGGGAGCAGTGGCTGGACGTTTTGAATTTCGGAGCTGGGCTGTGGCTGTGCCAAGAAGGAATGTCCCCACTGTGCTGTGGCTAGGAAGCTCAGAGCGCCAGTGCTTGTGGGGCTGTGGAAGGGCTGCCTAGGGCAGGTGATGGCCAGCAAGAGCTTTCAGTGCTAGCCCCTTTGGTGTGGGAGCAGTGGCTGGACGTTTTGAATTTCGGAGCTGGGCTGTGGCTGTGCCGAGAAGGAACGTCCCCACTGTGCTGTGGCTAGGAAGCTCAGAGCGCCAGTGCTTGTGGGGCTGTGGAAGGGCTGCCTAGGGCAGGTGATGGCCAGCAAGAGCTTTCAGTGCTAGCCCCTTTGGTGTGGGAGCAGTGGCTGGACATTTTGAATTTCGGAGCTGGGCTGTGGCTGTGCCGAGAAGGAACGTCCCCACTGTGCTGTGGCTAGGAAGCTCAGAGCGCCAGTGCTTGTGGAGCTGTGGAAGGGCTGCCTAGGGCAGGTGATGGCCAGCAAGAGCTTTCAGTGCTAGCCCCTTTGGTGTGGGAGCAGTGGCTGGACGTTTTGAATTTCGGAGCTGGGCTGTGGCTGTGCCGAGAAGGAACGTCCCCACTGTGCTGTGGCTAGGAAGCTCAGAGCGCCAGTGCTTGTGGGGCTGTGGAAGGGCTGCCTAGGGCAGGTGATGGCCAGCAAGAGCTTTCAGTGCTAGCCCCTTTGGTGTGGGAGCAGTGGCTGGACGTTTTGAATTTCGGAGCTGGGCTGTGGCTGTGCCGAGAAGGAACGTCCCCACTGTGCTGTGGCTAGGAAGCTCAGAGCGCCAGTGCTTGTGGGGCTGTGGAAGGGCTGCCTAGGGCAGGTGATGGCCAGCAAGAGCTTTCAGTGCTAGCCCCTTTGGTGTGGGAGCAGTGGCTGGACGTTTTGAATTTCGGAGCTGGGCTGTGGCTGTGCTGAGAAGGAACGTCCCCACTGTGCTGTGGCTAGGAAGCTCAGAGCGCCAGTGCTTGTGGGGCTGTGGAAGGGCTGCCTAGGGCAGGTGATGGCCAGCAAGAGCTTTCAGTGCTAGCCCCTTTGGTGTGGGAGCAGTGGCTGGAGGTTTTGAATTTCGGAGCTGGGCTGTGGCTGTGGTGAGAAGGAACGTCCCCACTGTGCTGTGGCTAGGAAGCTCAGAGCGCCAGTGCTTGTGGGGCTGTGGAAGGGCTGCCTAGGGAAGGTGATGGCCAGCAAGAGCTTTCAGTGCTAGCCCTTTTGGTGTGGGAGCAGTGGCTGGACGTTTTGAATTTCGGAGCTGGGCTGTGGCTGTGGTGAGAAGGAACGTCCCCACTGTGCTGTGGCTAGGAAGCTCAGAGCGCCAGTGCTTGTGGGGCTGTGGAAGGGCTGCCTAGGGCAGGTGATGGCCAGCAAGAGCTTTCAGTGCTAGCCCTTTGGTGTGGGAGCAGTGGCTGGACGTTTCGAATTTCGGACTGGGCTGTCGCTGTGCCGAGAAGGAACGTCCCCACTGTGCTGTGGCTAGGAAGCTCAGAGCGCCAGTGCTTGTGGGGCTGTGGAAGGCTGCCTAGGGCAGGTGATGGCCAGCAAGAGCTTTCAGTGCTAGCCCCTTTGGTGTGGGAGCAGTGGCTGGACGTTTTGAATTTCGGAGCTGGGCTGTGGCTGTGCCGAGAAGGAACGTCCCCACTGTGCTGTGGCTAGGAAGCTCAGAGCGCCAGTGCTTGTGGGGCTGTGGAAGGGCTGCCTAGGGCAGGTGATGGCCAGCAAGAGCTTTCAGTGCTAGCCCCTTTGGTGTGGGAGCAGTGGCTGGACGTTTTGAATTTCGGAGCTGGGCTGTGGCTGTGCCGAGAAGGAACGTCCCCACTGTGCTGTGGCTAGGAAGCTCAGAGCGCCAGTGCTTGTGGGGCTGTGGAAGGGCTGCCTAGGGCAGGTGATGGCCAGCAAGAGCTTTCAGTGCTAGCCCCTTTGGTGTGGGAGCAGTGGCTGGACGTTTTGAATTTCGGAGCTGGGCTGTGGCTGTGCCGAGAAGGAACGTCCCCACTGTGCTGTGGCTAGGAAGCTCAGAGCGCCAGTGCTTGTGGGGCTGTGGAAGGGCTGCCTAGGGCAGGTGATGGCCAGCAAGAGCTTTCAGTGCTAGCCCCTTTGGTGTGGGAGCAGTGGCTGGACGTTTTGAATTTCGGAGCTGGGCTGTGGCTGTGCCGAGAAGGAACGTCCCCACTGTGCTGTGGCTAGGAAGCTCAGAGCGCCAGTGCTTGTGGGGCTGTGGAAGGGCTGCCTAGGGAAGGTGATGGCCAGCAAGAGCTTTCAGTGCTAGCCCCTTTGGTGTGGGAGCAGTGGCTGGACGTTTTGAATTTCGGAGCTGGGCTGTGGCTGTGCCGGAAGGAACGTCCCCACTGTGCTGTGGCTAGGAAGCTCAGAGCGCCAGTGCTTGTGGGGCTGTGGAAGGGCTGCCTAGGGCAGGTGATGGCCAGCAAGAGCTTTCAGTGCTAGCCCCTTTGGTGTGGGAGCAGTGGCTGGACGTTTCGAATTTGGGAGCTGGGCTGTGGCTGTGCCGAGAAGGAACGTCCCCACTGTGCTGTGGCTAGGAAGCTCAGAGCGCCAGTGCTTGTGGGGCTGTGGAAGGGCTGCCTAGGGCAGGTGATGGCCAGCAAGAGCTTTCAGTGCTAGCCCTTTTGGTGTGGGAGCAGTGGCTGGACTTTTTGAATTTCGGAGCTGGGCTGTGGCTGTGCTGAGAAGGAACGTCCCCACTGTGCTGTGGCTAGGAAGCTCAGAGCGCCAGTGCTTGTGGGGCTGTGGAAGGGCTGCCTAGGGCAGGTGATGGCCAGCAAGAGCTTTCAGTGCTAGCCCCTTTGGTGTGGGAGCAGTGGCTGGACGTTTTGAATTTCGGAGCTGGGCTGTGGCTGTGCCGAGAAGGAACGTCCCCACTGTGCTGTGGCTAGGAAGCTCAGAGCGCCAGTGCTTGTGGGGCTGTGGAAGGGCTGCCTAGGGAAGGTGATGGCCAGCAAGAGCTTTCAGTGCTAGCCCCTTTGGTGTGGGAGCAGTGGCTGGACGTTTTGAATTTCGGAGCTGGGCTGTGGCTGTGCCGAGAAGGAACGTCCCCACTGTGCTGTGGCTAGGAAGCTCAGAGCGCCAGTGCTTGTGGGGCTGTGGAAGGGCTGCCTAGGGCAGGTGATGGCCAGCAAGAGCTTTCAGTGCTAGCCCCTTTGGTGTGGGAGCAGTGGCTGGACGTTTTGAATTTCGGAGCTGGGCTGTGGCTGTGCCGAGAAGGAACGTCCCCACTGTGCTGTGGCTAGGAAGCTCCGAGCGCCAGTGCTTGTGGGGCTGTGGAAGGGCTGCCTAGGGCAGGTGATGGCCAGCAAGAGCTTTCAGTGCTAGCCCCTTTGGTGTGGGAGCAGTGGCTGGACGTTTTGAATTTCGGAGCTGGGCTGTGGCTGTGCCGAGAAGGAACGTCCCCACTGTGCTGTGGCTAGGAAGCTCAGAGCGCCAGTGCTTGTGGGGCTGTGGAAGGGCAGCCTAGGGCAGGTGATGGCCAGCAAGAGCTTTCAGTGCTAGCCCCTTTGGTGTGGGAGCAGTGGCTGGACGTTTTGAATTTCGGAGCTGGGCTGTGGCTGTGCCGAGAAGGAACGTCCCCACTGTGCTGTGGCTAGGAAGCTCAGAGCGCCAGTGCTTGTGGGGCTGTGGAAGGGCAGCCTAGGGCAGGTGATGGCCAGCAAGAGCTTTCAGTGCTAGCCCCTTTGGTGTGGGAGCAGTGGCTGGACGTTTCGAATTTCGGAGCTGGGCTGTGGCTGTGCCGAGAAGGAACGTCCCCACTGTGCTGTGGCTAGGAAGCTCAGAGCGCCAGTGCTTGTGGGGCTGTGGAAGGGCAGCCTAGGGCAGGTGATGGCCAGCAAGAGCTTTCAGTGCTAGCCCCTTTGGTGTGGGAGCAGTGGCTGGACGTTTTGAATTTCGGAGCTGGGCTGTGGCTGTGCCGAGAAGGAACGTCCCCACTGTGCTGTGGCTAGGAAGCTCAGAGCGCCAGTGCTTGTGGGGCTGTGGAAGGGCAGCCTAGGGCAGGTGATGGCCAGCAAGAGCTTTCAGTGCTAGCCCCTTTGGTGTGGGAGCAGTGGCTGGACGTTTTGAATTTCGGAGCTGGGCTGTGGCTGTGCCGAGAAGGAACGTCCCCACTGTGCTGTGGCTAGGAAGCTCAGAGCGCCAGTGCTTGTGGGGCTGTGGAAGGGCTGCCTAGGGCAGGTGATGGCCAGCAAGAGCTTTCAGTGCTAGCCCCTTTGGTGTGGGAGCAGTGGCTGGACGTTTCGAATTTCGGAGCTGGGCTGTGGCTGTGCCGAGAAGGAACGTCCCCACTGTGCTGTGGCTAGGAAGCTCAGAGCGCCAGTGCTTGTGGGGCTGTGGAAGGGCTGCCTAGGGAAGGTGATGGCCAGCAAGAGCTTTCAGTGCTAGCCCCTTTGGTGTGGGAGCAGTGGCTGGACGTTTCGAATTTCGGAGCTGGGCTCTGGCTGTGCCGAGAAGGAACGTCCCCACTGTGCTGTGGCTAGGAAGCTCAGAGCGCCAGTGCTTGTGGGGCTGTGGAAGGGCTGCCTAGGGAAGGTGATGGCCAGCAAGAGCTTTCAGTGCTAGCCCCTTTGGTGTGGGAGCAGTGGCTGGACGTTTTGAATTTCGGAGCTGGGCTCTGGCTGTGCCGAGAAGGAACGTCCCCACTGTGCTGTGGCTAGGAAGCTCAGAGCGCCAGTGCTTGTGGGGCTGTGGAAGGGCTGCCTAGGGAAGGTGATGGCCAGCAAGAGCTTTCAGTGCTAGCCCTTTTGGTGTGGGAGCAGTGGCTGGACGTTTTGAATTTCGGAGCTGGGCTGTGGCTGTGCCGAGAAGGAACGTCCCCACTGTGCTGTGGCTAGGAAGCTCAGAGCGCCAGTGCTTGTGGGGCTGTGGAAGGGCTGCCTAGGGAAGGTGATGGCCAGCAAGAGCTTTCAGTGCTAGCCCCTTTGGTGTGGGAGCAGTGGCTGGACGTTTCGAATTTCGGAGCTGGGCTGTGGCTGTGCCGAGAAGGAACGTCCCCACTGTGCTGTGGCTAGGAAGCTCAGAGCGCCAGTGCTTGTGGGGCTGTGGAAGGGCTGCCTAGGGAAGGTGATGGCCAGCAAGAGCTTTCAGGGCTAGCCCCTTTGGTGTGGGAGCAGTGGCTGGACGTTTCGAATTTCGGAGCTGGGCTGTGGCTGTGCCGAGAAGGAACGTCCCCACTGTGCTGTGGCTAGGAAGCTCAGAGCGCCAGTGCTTGTGGGGCTGTGGAAGGGCTGCCTAGGGAAGGTGATGGCCAGCAAGAGCTTTCAGTGCTAGCCCCTTTGGTGTGGGAGCAGTGGCTGGACGTTTTGAATTTCGGAGCTGGGCTGTGGCTGTGCCGAGAAGGAACGTCCCCACTGTGCTGTGGCTAGGAAGCTCAGAGCGCCAGTGCTTGTGGGGCTGTGGAAGGGCTGCCTAGGGAAGGTGATGGCCAGCAAGAGCTTTCAGTGCTAGCCCCTTTGGTGTGGGAGCAGTGGCTGGACGTTTTGAATTTCGGAGCTGGGCTGTGGCTGTGCCGAGAAGGAACGTCCCCACTGTGCTGTGGCTAGGAAGCTCAGAGCGCCAGTGCTTGTGGGGCTGTGGAAGGGCTGCCTAGGGAAGGTGATGGCCAGCAAGAGCTTTCAGTGCTAGCCCCTTTGGTGTGGGAGCAGTGGCTGGACGTTTTGAATTTCGGAGCTGGGCTGTGGCTGTGCCGAGAAGGAACGTCCCCACTGTGCTGTGGCTAGGAAGCTCAGAGCGCCAGTGCTTGTGGGGCTGTGGAAGGGCAGCCTAGGGCAGGTGATGGCCAGCAAGAGCTTTCAGTGCTAGCCCCTTTGGTGTGGGAGCAGTGGCTGGACGTTTTGAATTTCGGAGCTGGGCTGTGGCTGTGCCGAGAAGGAACGTCCCCACTGTGCTGTGGCTAGGAAGCTCAGAGCGCCAGTGCTTGTGGGGCTGTGGAAGGGCAGCCTAGGGCAGGTGATGGCCAGCAAGAGCTTTCAGTGCTAGCCCCTTTGGTGTGGGAGCAGTGGCTGGACGTTTCGAATTTCGGAGCTGGGCTGTGGCTGTGCCGAGAAGGAACGTCCCCACTGTGCTGTGGCTAGGAAGCTCAGAGCGCCAGTGCTTGTGGGGCTGTGGAAGGGCTGCCTAGGGCAGGTGATGGCCAGCAAGAGCTTTCAGTGCTAGCCTCTTTGGTGTGGGAGCAGTGGCTGGACGTTTCGAATTTCAGAGCTGGGCTGTGGCTGTGCCGAGAAGGAACGTCCCCACTGTGCTGTGGCTAGGAAGCTCAGAGTGCCAGTGCTTGTGGGGCTGTGGAAGGGCAGCCTAGGGAAGGTGATGGCCAGCAAGAGCTTTCAGTGCTAGCCCCTTTGGTGTGGGAGCAGTGGCTGGACGTTTTGAATTCGGAGCTGGGCTGTGGCTGTGCCGAGAAGGAACGTCCCCACTGTGCTGTGGCTAGGAAGCTCAGAGCGCCAGTGCTTGTGGGGCTGTGGAAGGGCTGCCTAGGGAAGGTGATGGCCAGCAAGAGCTTTCAGTGCTAGCCCCTTTGGTGTGGGAGCAGTGGCTGGACGTTTTGAATTTCAGAGCTGGGCTGTGGCTGTGCCGAGAAGGAACGTCCCCACTGTGCTGTGGCTAGGAAGCTCAGAGCGCCAGTGCTTGTGGGGCTGTGGAAGGGCTGCCTAGGGAAGGTGATGGCCAGCAAGAGCTTTCAGTGCTAGCCCCTTTGGTGTGGGAGCAGTGGCTGGACGTTTCGAATTTCGGAGCTGGGCTGTGGCTGTGCCAAGAAGGAATGTCCCCACTGTGCTGTGGCTAGGAAGCTCAGAGCGCCAGTGCTTGTGGGGCTGTGGAAGGGCTGCCTAGGGAAGGTGATGGCCAGCAAGAGCTTTCAGTGCTAGCCCCTTTGGTGTGGGAGCAGTGGCTGGACGTTTTGAATTTCGGAGCTGGGCTGTGGCTGTGCCGAGAAGGAACGTCCCCACTGTGCTGTGGCTAGGAAGCTCAGAGCGCCAGTGCTTGTGGGGCTGTGGAAGGGCAGCCTAGGGCAGGTGATGGCCAGCAAGAGCTTTCAGTGCTAGCCCCTTTGGTGTGGGAGCAGTGGCTGGACGTTTTGAATTTCGGAGCTGGGCTGTGGCTGTGCCGAGAAGGAACGTCCCCACTGTGCTGTGGCTAGGAAGCTCAGAGCGCCAGTGCTTGTGGGGCTGTGGAAGGGCAGCCTAGGGCAGGTGATGGCCAGCAAGAGCTTTCAGTGCTAGCCCCTTTGGTGTGGGAGCAGTGGCTGGACGTTTCGAATTTCGGAGCTGGGCTGTGGCTGTGCCGAGAAGGAACGTCCCCACTGTGCTGTGGCTAGGAAGCTCAGAGCGCCAGTGCTTGTGGGGCTGTGGAAGGGCTGCCTAGGGCAGGTGATGGCCAGCAAGAGCTTTCAGTGCTAGCCCCTTTGGTGTGGGAGCAGTGGCTGGAGGTTTTGAATTTCGGAGCTGGGCTGTGGCTGTGCCGAGAAGGAACGTCCCCACTGTGCTGTGGCTAAGCTCAGAGCCTTTGGTGTGGGAGCAGTGGCTGGACGTTTGAATTTCGGAGCTGGGCTTGGGCCACTGTGCTGTGGCTAGGAAGCTCAGAGCGCCAGTGCTTGTGGGGCTGTGGAAGGGCTGCCTAGGGCAGGTGTTGCCGAGAAGGAACGTCCCCACTGTGCTGTGGCTAGGAAGCTCAGAGCGCCAGTGCTTGTGGGGCTGTGGAAGGGCTGCCTAGGGCAGGTGATGGCCCAGCAAGAGCTTT
>NW_027472454.1:0-26734 GCF_965638725.1 Aptenodytes patagonicus | reverse complement strand
GAACGTCCCCACTGTGCTGTGGCTAGGAAGCTCAGAGCACCAGTTTCTTGTGGGGCTGTGGAAGGGCTGCCTAGGGCAGGTGATGGCCAGCAAGAGCTTTCAGTGCTAGCCCCTTTGGTGTGGGAGCCGTGGCTGGACGTTTTGAATTTCGGAGCTGGGCTGTGGCTGTGCCGAGAAGGAACGTCCCCACTGTGCTGTGGCTAGGAAGCTCAGAGCGCCAGTGCTTGTGGGGCTGTGGAAGGGCAGCCTAGGGAAGGTGATGGCCAGCAAGAGCTTTCAGTGCTAGCCCCTTTGGTGTGGGAGCAGTGGCTGGACGTTTTGAATTTCGGAGCTGGGCTGTGGCTGTGCCGAGAAGGAACGTCCCCACTGTGCTGTGGCTAGGAAGCTCAGAGCGCCAGTGCTTGTGGGGCTGTGGAAGGGCTGCCTAGGGCAGGTGATGGCCAGCAAGAGCTTTCAGTGCTAGCCCTTTGGTGTGTGAGCAGTGGCTGGAGGTTTTGAATTTCGGAGCTGGGCTGTGGCTGTGCCGAGAAGGAACGTCCCCACTGTGCTGTGGCTAGGAAGCTCAGAGCGCCAGTGCTTGTGGGGCTGTGGAAGGGCTGCCTAGGGCAGGTGATGGCCAGCAAGAGCTTTCAGTGCTAGCCCCTTTGGTGTGGGAGCCGTGGCTGGACGTTTTGAATTTCGGAGCTGGGCTGTGGCTGTGCCGAGAAGGAACGTCCCCACTGTGCTGTGGCTAGGAAGCTCAGAGCGCCAGTGCTTGTGGGGCTGTGGAAGGGGCTGCCTAGGGCAGGTGATGGCCAGCAAGAGCTTTC
Organism: Aptenodytes patagonicus; assembly: GCF_965638725.1. Classification (NCBI taxonomy): domain Eukaryota; kingdom Metazoa; phylum Chordata; class Aves; order Sphenisciformes; family Spheniscidae; genus Aptenodytes; species Aptenodytes patagonicus. The sequence goes on along the minus strand of NW_027472454.1, from coordinate 25,925 downwards.
AGTGCTAGCCCCTTTGGTGTGGGAGCAGTGGCTGGACGTTTCGAATTTCAGAGCTGGGCTGTGGCTGTGCCGAGAAGGAACGTCCCCACTGTGCTGTGGCTAGGAAGCTCAGAGCGCCAGTGCTTGTGGGGCTGTGGAAGGGCTGCCTAGGGAAGGTGATGGCCAGCAAGAGCTTTCAGTGCTAGCCCCTTTGGTGTGGGAGCAGTGGCTGGACGTTTTGAATTTCGGGGCTGGGCTGTGGCTGTGCCGAGAAGGAACGTCCCCACTGTGCTGTGGCTAGGAAGCTCAGAGCGCCAGTGCTTGTGGGGCTGTGGAAGGGCTGCCTAGGGCAGGTGATGGCCAGCAAGAGCTTTCAGTGCTAGCCCCTTTGGTGTGGGAGCAGTGGCTGGACGTTTTGAATTTCGGAGCTGGGGCTGTGGCTGTGCCGAGAAGGAACGTCCCCCACTGTGCTGTGGCTAGGAAGCTCAGAGCGCCAGTGCTTGTGGGGCTGTGGAAGGGCTGCCTAGGGCAGGTGATGGCCAGCAAGAGCTTTCAGTGCTAGCCCCTTTGGTGTGGGAGCAGTGGCTGGACGTTTTGAATTTCGGAGCTGGGCTGTGGCTGTGCCGAGAAGGAACGTCCCCACTGTGCTGTGGCTAGGAAGCTCAGAGCGCCAGTGCTTGTGGGGCTGTGGAAGGGCTGCCTAGGGAAGGTGATGGCCAGCAAGAGCTTTCAGTGCTAGCCCCTTTGGTGTGGGAGCAGTGGCTGGACGTTTTGAATTTCGGAGCTGGGCTGTGGCTGTGCCGAGAAGGAACGTCCCCACTGTGCTGTGGCTAGGAAGCTCAGAGCGCCAGTGCTTGTGGGGCTGTGGAAGGGCTGCCTAGGGCAGGTGATGGCCAGCAAGAGCTTTCAGTGCTAGCCCCTTTGGTGTGGGAGCAGTGGCTGGACGTTTTGAATTTCGGAGCTGGGCTGTGGCTGTGCCGAGAAGGAACGTCCCCACTGTGCTGTGGCTAGGAAGCTCAGAGCGTCAGTGCTTGTGGGGCTGTGGAAGGGCTGCCTAGGGAAGGTGATGGCCAGCAAGAGCTTTCAGTGCTAGCCCCTTTGGTGTGGGAGCAGTGGCTGGACGTTTTGAATTTCGGAGCTGGGCTGTGGCTGTGCCGAGAAGGAACGTCCCCACTGTGCTGTGGCTAGGAAGCTCAGAGCGCCAGTGCTTGTGGGGCTGTGGAAGGGCTGCCTAGGGAAGGTGATGGCCAGCAAGAGCTTTCAGTGCTAGCCCCTTTGGTGTGGGAGCAGTGGCTGGACGTTTCGAATTTCAGAGCTGGGCTGTGGCTGTGCCAAGAAGGAACGTCCCCACTGTGCTGTGGCTAGGAAGCTCAGAGCGCCAGTGCTTGTGGGGCTGTGGAAGGGCTGCCTAGGGCAGGTGATGGCCAGCAAGAGCTTTCAGTGCTAGCCCCTTTGGTGTGGGAGCAGTGGCTGGAGGTTTTGAATTTCGGAGCTGGGCTGTGGCTGTGCCGAGAAGGAATGTCCCCCACTGTGCTGTGGCTAGGAAGCTCAGAGCGCCAGTGCTTGTGGGCTGTGGAAGGGCTGCCTAGGGAAGGTGATGGCCAGCAAGAGCTTTCAGTGCTAGCCCCTTGGTGTGGGAGCAGTGGCTGGAGGTTTTGAATTTCGGAGCTGGGCTGTGGCTGTGCCGAGAAGGAACGTCCCCACTGTGCTGTGGCTAGGAAGCTCAGAGCGCCAGTGCTTGTGGGGCTGTGGAAGGGCTGCCTAGGGAAGGTGATGGCCAGCAAGAGCTTTCAGTGCTAGCCCCTTTGGTGTGGGAGCAGTGGCTGGACGTTTCGAATTTCGGAGCTGGGCTGTGGCTGTGCCGAGAAGGAACGTCCCCACTGTGCTGTGGCTAGGAAGCTCAGAGCACCAGTTCTTGTGGGGCTGTGGAAGGGCTGCCTAGGGCAGGTGATGGCCAGCAAGAGCTTTCAGTGCTAGCCCCTTTGGTGTGGGAGCCGTGGCTGGACGTTTTGAATTTCGGAGCTGGGCTGTGGCTGTGCCGAGAAGGAACGTCCCCACTGTGCTGTGGCTAGGAAGCTCAGAGCGCCAGTGCTTGTGGGGCTGTGGAAGGGCAGCCTAGGGAAGGTGATGGCCAGCAAGAGCTTTCAGTGCTAGCCCCTTTGGTGTGGGAGCAGTGGCTGGACGTTTTGAATTTCGGAGCTGGGCTGTGGCTGTGCCGAGAAGGAACGTCCCCACTGTGCTGTGGCTAGGAAGCTCAGAGCGCCAGTGCTTGTGGGGCTGTGGAAGGGCTGCCTAGGGCAGGTGATGGCCAGCAAGAGCTTTCAGTGCTAGCCCCTTTGGTGTGTGAGCAGTGGCTGGAGGTTTTGAATTTCGGAGCTGGGCTGTGGCTGTGCCGAGAAGGAACGTCCCCACTGTGCTGTGGCTAGGAAGCTCAGAGCGCCAGTGCTTGTGGGGCTGTGGAAGGGCTGCCTAGGGCAGGTGATGGCCAGCAAGAGCTTTCAGTGCTAGCCCCTTTGGTGTGGGAGCCGTGGCTGGACGTTTTGAATTTCGGAGCTGGGCTGTGGCTGTGCCGAGAAGGAACGTCCCCACTGTGCTGTGGCTAGGAAGCTCAGAGCGCCAGTGCTTGTGGGGCTGTGGAAGGGCTGCCTAGGGCAGGTGATGGCCAGCAAGAGCTTTCAGTGCTAGCCCCTTTGGTGTGGGAGCAGTGGCTGGACGTTTTGAATTTCGGAGCTGGGCTGTGGCTGTGCCGAGAAGGAACGTCCCCACTGTGCTGTGGCTAGGAAGCTCAGAGCGCCAGTGCTTGTGGGGCTGTGGAAGGGCTGCCTAGGGCAGGTGATGGCCAGCAAGAGCTTTCAGTGCTAGCCCCTTTGGTGTGTGAGCAGTGGCTGGAGGTTTTGAATTTCGGAGCTGGGCTGTGGCTGTGCCGAGAAGGAACGTCCCCACTGTGCTGTGGCTAGGAAGCTCAGAGCGCCAGTGCTTGTGGGGCTGTGGAAGGGCTGCCTAGGGCAGGTGATGGCCAGCAAGAGCTTTCAGTGCTAGCCTCTTTGGTGTGGGAGCCGTGGCTGGACGTTTTGAATTTCGGAGCTGGGCTGTGGCTGTGCCGAGAAGGAACGTCCCCACTGTGCTGTGGCTAGGAAGCTCAGAGCGCCAGTGCTTGTGGGGCTGTGGAAGGGCTGCCTAGGGCAGGTGATGGCCAGCAAGAGCTTTCAGTGCTAGCCCCTTTGGTGTGGGAGCAGTGGCTGGACGTTTTGAATTTCGGAGCTGGGCTGTGGCTGTGCCGAGAAGGAACGTCCCCACTGTGCTGTGGCTAGGAAGCTCAGAGCGCCAGTGCTTGTGGGGCTGTGGAAGGGCTGCCTAGGGCAGGTGATGGCCAGCAAGAGCTTTCAGTGCTAGCCCCTTTGGTGTGTGAGCAGTGGCTGGAGGTTTTGAATTTCGGAGCTGGGCTGTGGCTGTGCCGAGAAGGAACGTCCCCACTGTGCTGTGGCTAGGAAGCTCAGAGCGCCAGTGCTTGTGGGGCTGTGGAAGGGCTGCCTAGGGCAGGTGATGGCCAGCAAGAGCTTTCAGTGCTAGCCCCTTTGGTGTGGGAGCAGTGGCTGGACGTTTTGAATTTCGGAGCTGGGCTGTGGCTGTGCCGAGAAGGAACGTCCCCACTGTGCTGTGGCTAGGAAGCTCAGAGCGCCAGTGCTTGTGGGGCTGTGGAAGGGCTGCCTAGGGAAGGTGATGGCCAGCAAGAGCTTTCAGTGCTAGCCCCTTTAGTGTGGGAGCAGTGGCTGGACGTTTCGAATTTCGGAGCTGGGCTCTGGCTGTGCTGAGAAGGAACGTCCCCACTGTGCTGTGGCTAGGAAGCTCAGAGCGCCAGTGCTTGTGGGGCTGTGGAAGGGCTGCCTAGGGCAGGTGATGGCCAGCAAGAGCTTTCAGTGCTAGCCCCTTTGGTGTGGGAGCAGTGGCTGGACGTTTTGAATTTCGGAGCTGGGCTGTGGCTGTGCCGAGAAGGAACGTCCCCACTGTGCTGTGGCTAGGAAGCTCAGAGCACCAGTTCTTGTGGGGCTGTGGAAGGGCTGCCTAGGGCAGGTGATGGCCAGCAAGAGCTTTCAGTGCTAGCCCCTTTGGTGTGGGAGCCGTGGCTGGACGTTTTGAATTTCGGAGCTGGGCTGTGGCTGTGCCGAGAAGGAACGTCCCCACTGTGCTGTGGCTAGGAAGCTCAGAGCGCCAGTGCTTGTGGGGCTGTGGAAGGGCTGCCTAGGGCAGGTGATGGCCAGCAAGAGCTTTCAGTGCTAGCCCCTTTGGTGTGGGAGCAGTGGCTGGACGTTTTGAATTTCGGAGCTGGGCTGTGGCTGTGCCGAGAAGGAACGTCCCCACTGTGCTGTGGCTAGGAAGCTCAGAGCGCCAGTGCTTGTGGGGCTGTGGAAGGGCTGCCTAGGGCAGGTGATGGCCAGCAAGAGCTTTCAGTGCTAGCCCCTTTGGTGTGGGAGCAGTGGCTGGACGTTTCGAATTTCGGAGCTGCTCTCTGGCTGTGCCGAGAAGGAACGTCCCCACTGTGCTGTGGCTAGGAAGCTCAGAGCGCCAGTGCTTGTGGGGCTGTGGAAGGGCTGCCTAGGGCAGGTGATGGCCAGCAAGAGCTTTCAGTGCTAGCCCCTTTGGTGTGGGAGCAGTGGCTGGACGTTTTGAATTTCGGAGCTGGGCTGTGGCTGTGCCGAGAAGGAACGTCCCCACTGTGCTGTGGCTAGGAAGCTCAGAGCGCCAGTGCTTGTGGGGCTGTGGAAGGGCTGCCTAGGGAAGGTGATGGCCAGCAAGAGCTTTCAGTGCTAGCCCCTTTGGTGTGGGAGCAGTGGCTGGACGTTTTGAATTTCGGAGCTGGGCTGTGGCTGTGCCGAGAAGGAACGTCCCCACTGTGCTGTGGCTAGGAAGCTCAGAGCGCCAGTGCTTGTGGGGCTGTGGAAGGGCTGCCTAGGGCAGGTGATGGCCAGCAAGAGCTTTCAGTGCTAGCCCCTTTGGTGTGGGAGCAGTGGCTGGACGTTTTGAATTTCGGGGCTGGGCTCTGGCTGTGCCGAGAAGGAACGTCCCCACTGTGCTGTGGCTAGGAAGCTCAGAGCGCCAGTGCTTGTGGGGCTGTGGAAGGGCTGCCTAGGGAAGGTGATGGCCAGCAAGAGCTTTCAGTGCTAGCCCCTTTGGTGTGGGAGCAGTGGCTGGACGTTTCGAATTTCGGAGCTGGGCTCTGGCTGTGCTGAGAAGGAACGTCCCCACTGTGCTGTGGCTAGGAAGCTCAGAGCGCCAGTGCTTGTGGGGCTGTGGAAGGGCTGCCTAGGGCAGGTGATGGCCAGCAAGAGCTTTCAGTGCTAGCCCCTTTGGTGTGGGAGTAGTGGCTGGACGTTTCGAATTTCAGAGCTGGGCTGTGGCTGTGCCGAGAAGGAACGTCCCCACTGTGCTGTGGCTAGGAAGCTCAGAGCGCCAGTGCTTGTGGGGCTGTGGAAGGGCTGCCTAGGGCAGGTGATGGCCAGCAAGAGCTTTCAGTGCTAGCCCCTTTGGTGTGGGAGCAGTGGCTGGACGTTTCGAATTTCAGAGCTGGGCTGTGGCTGTGCCGAGAAGGAACGTCCCCACTGTGCTGTGGCTAGGAAGCTCAGAGCGCCAGTGCTTGTGGGGCTGTGGAAGGGCTGCCTAGGGCAAGGTGATGGCCAGCAAGAGCTTTCAGTGCTAGCCCCTTTGGTGTGGGAGCAGTGGCTGGACGTTTTGAATTTCGGGGCTGGGCTCTGGCTGTGCTGAGAAGGAACGTCCCCACTGTGCTGTGGCTAGGAAGCTCAGAGCGCCAGTGCTTGTGGGGCTGTGGAAGGGCTGCCTAGGGCAGGTGATGGCCAGCAAGAGCTTTCAGTGCTAGCCCCTTTGGTGTGGGAGCAGTGGCTGGACGTTTTGAATTTCGGGGCTGGGCTGTGGCTGTGCCGAGAAGGAACGTCCCCACTGTGCTGTGGCTAGGAAGCTCAGAGCGCCAGTGCTTGTGGGGCTGTGGAAGGGCTGCCTAGGGCAGGTGATGGCCAGCAAGAGCTTTCAGTGCTAGCCCCTTTGGTGTGGGAGCAGTGGCTGGACGTTTCGAATTTCAGAGCTGGGCTCTGGCTGTGCCGAGAAGGAACGTCCCCACTGTGCTGTGGCTAGGAAGCTCAGAGCGCCAGTGCTTGTGGGGCTGTGGAAGGGCTGCCTAGGGCAGGTGATGGCCAGCAAGAGCTTTCAGTGCTAGCCCCTTTGGTGTGGGAGCAGTGGCTGGACGTTTTGAATTTCGGAGCTGGGCTGTGGCTGTGCCGAGAAGGAACGTCCCCACTGTGCTGTGGCTAGGAAGCTCAGAGCGCCAGTGCTTGTGGGGCTGTGGAAGGGCTGCCTAGGGCAGGTGATGGCCAGCAAGAGCTTTCAGTGCTAGCCCCTTTGGTGTGGGAGCAGTGGCTGGACGTTTTGAATTTCGGAGCTGGGCTGTGGCTGTGCCGAGAAGGAACGTCCCCACTGTGCTGTGGCTAGGAAGCTCAGAGCGCCAGTGCTTGTGGGGCTGTGGAAGGGCTGCCTAGGGAAGGTGATGGCCAGCAAGAGCTTTCAGTGCTAGCCCCTTTGGTGTGGGAGCAGTGGCTGGACGTTTTGAATTTCGGAGCTGGGCTGTGGCTGTGCCGAGAAGGAACGTCCCCACTGTGCTGTGGCTAGGAAGCTCAGAGCGCCAGTGCTTGTGGGGCTGTGGAAGGGCTGCCTAGGGAAGGTGATGGCCAGCAAGAGCTTTCAGTGCTAGCCCCTTTGGTGTGGGAGCAGTGGCTGGACGTTTTGAATTTCGGAGCTGGGCTGTGGCTGTGCCGAGAAGGAACGTCCCCACTGTGCTGTGGCTAGGAAGCTCAGAGCGCCAGTGCTTGTGGGGCTGTGGAAGGGCTGCCTAGGGAAGGTGATGGCCAGCAAGAGCTTTCAGTGCTAGCCCCTTTGGTGTGGGAGCAGTGGCTGGACGTTTCGAATTTCGGGGCTGGGCTGTGGCTGTGCCAAGAAGGAACGTCCCCACTGTGCTGTGGCTAGGAAGCTCAGAGCGCCAGTGCTTGTGGGGCTGTGGAAGGGCTGCCTAGGGAAGGTGATGGCCAGCAAGAGCTTTCAGTGCTAGCCCCTTTGGTGTGGGAGCAGTGGCTGGAGGTTTTGAATTTCGGAGCTGGGCTGTGGCTGTGCCGAGAAGGAATGTCCCCACTGTGCTGTGGCTAGGAAGCTCAGAGCGCCAGTGCTTGTGGGGCTGTGGAAGGGCTGCCTAGGGAAGGTGATGGCCAGCAAGAGCTTTCAGTGCTAGCCCCTTTGGTGTGGGAGCAGTGGCTGGACGTTTTGAATTTCGGAGCTGGGCTGTGGCTGTGCCGAGAAGGAACGTCCCCACTGTGCTGTGGCTAGGAAGCTCAGAGCGCCAGTGCTTGTGGGGCTGTGGAAGGGCTGCCTAGGGAAGGTGATGGCCAGCAAGAGCTTTCAGTGCTAGCCCCTTTGGTGTGGGAGCAGTGGCTGGACGTTTTGAATTTCGGAGCTGGGCTGTGGCTGTGCCGAGAAGGAACGTCCCCACTGTGCTGTGGCTAGGAAGCTCAGAGCGCCAGTGCTTGTGGGACTGTGGAAGGGCTGCCTAGGGCAGGTGATGGCCAGCAAGAGCTTTCAGTGCTAGCCCCTTTGGTGTGGGAGCAGTGGCTGGACGTTTTGAATTTCGGAGCTGGGCTGTGGCTGTGCCGAGAAGGAACGTCCCCACTGTGCTGTGGCTAGGAAGCTCAGAGCGCCAGTGCTTGTGGGGCTGTGGAAGGGCTGCCTAGGGCAGGTGATGGCCAGCAAGAGCTTTCAGTGCTAGCCCCTTTGGTGTGGGAGCAGTGGCTGGACGTTTTGAATTTCGGAGCTGGGCTGTGGCTGTGCCGAGAAGGAACGTCCCCACTGTGCTGTGGCTAGGAAGCTCAGAGCGCCAGTGCTTGTGGGGCTGTGGAAGGGCTGCCTAGGGCAGGTGATGGCCAGCAAGAGCTTTCAGTGCTAGCCCCTTTGGTGTGGGAGCAGTGGCTGGACGTTTTGAATTTCGGAGCTGGGCTGTGGCTGTGCCGAGAAGGAACGTCCCCACTGTGCTGTGGCTAGGAAGCTCAGAGCGCCAGTGCTTGTGGGGCTGTGGAAGGGCTGCCTAGGGCAGGTGATGGCCAGCAAGAGCTTTCAGTGCTAGCCCCTTTGGTGTGGGAGCAGTGGCTGGACGTTTCGAATTTCAGAGCTGGGCTCTGGCTGTGCCGAGAAGGAACGTCCCCACTGTGCTGTGGCTAGGAAGCTCAGAGCGCCAGTGCTTGTGGGGCTGTGGAAGGGCTGCCTAGGGCAGGTGATGGCCAGCAAGAGCTTTCAGTGCTAGCCCCTTTGGTGTGGGAGCAGTGGCTGGACGTTTTGAATTTGGGAGCTGGGCTGTGGCTGTGCCGAGAAGGAACGTCCCCACTGTGCTGTGGCTAGGAAGCTCAGAGCGCCAGTGCTTGTGGGGCTGTGGAAGGGCTGCCTAGGGAAGGTGATGGCCAGCAAGAGCTTTCAGTGCTAGCCCCTTTGGTGTGGGAGCAGTGGCTGGACGTTTCGAATTTCGGAGCTGGGCTGTGGCTGTGCCGAGAAGGAACGTCCCCACTGTGCTGTGGCTAGGAAGCTCAGAGCGCCAGTGCTTGTGGGGCTGTGGAAGGGCTGCCTAGGGAAGGTGATGGCCAGCAAGAGCTTTCAGTGCTAGCCCCTTTGGTGTGGGAGCAGTGGCTGGACGTTTTGAATTTCAGAGCTGTGCTCTGGCTGTGCCGAGAAGGAACGTCCCCACTGTGCTGTGGCTAGGAAGCTCAGAGCGCCAGTGCTTGTGGGGCTGTGGAAGGGCTGCCTAGGGAAGGTGATGGCCAGCAAGAGCTTTCAGTGCTAGCCCCTTTGGTGTGGGAGCAGTGGCTGGAGGTTTTGAATTTCGGAGCTGGGCTGTGGCTGTGCCGAGAAGGAACGTCCCCACTGTGCTGTGGCTAGGAAGCTCAGAGCACCAGTGCTTGTGGGGCTGTGGAAGGGCTGCCTAGGGCAGGTGATGGCCAGCAAGAGCTTTCAGTGCTAGCCCCTTTGGTGTGGGAGCAGTGGCTGGACGTTTTGAATTTCGGAGCTGGGCTGTGGCTGTGCCGAGAAGGAACGTCCCCACTGTGCTGTGGCTAGGAAGCTCAGAGCGCCAGTGCTTGTGGGGCTGTGGAAGGGCTGCCTAGGGCAGGTGATGGCCAGCAAGAGCTTTCAGTGCTAGCCCCTTTGGTGTGGGAGCAGTGGCTGGACGTTTTGAATTTGGGAGCTGGGCTGTGGCTGTGCCGAGAAGGAACGTCCCCACTGTGCTGTGGCTAGGAAGCTCAGAGCGCCAGTGCTTGTGGGGCTGTGGAAGGGCTGCCTAGGGAAGGTGATGGCCAGCAAGAGCTTTCAGTGCTAGCCCCTTTGGTGTGGGAGCAGTGGCTGGACGTTTTGAATTTGGGAGCTGGGCTGTGGCTGTGCCGAGAAGGAACGTCCCCACTGTGCTGTGGCTAGGAAGCTCAGAGCGCCAGTGCTTGTGGGGCTGTGGAAGGGCTGCCTAGGGAAGGTGATGGCCAGCAAGAGCTTTCAGTGCTAGCCCCTTTGGTGTGGGAGCAGTGGCTGGACGTTTCGAATTTCGGAGCTGGGCTGTGGCTGTGCCGAGAAGGAACGTCCCCACTGTGCTGTGGCTAGGAAGCTCAGAGCGCCAGTGCTTGTGGGGCTGTGGAAGGGCTGCCTAGGGAAGGTGATGGCCAGCAAGAGCTTTCAGTGCTAGCCCCTTTGGTGTGGGAGCAGTGGCTGGACGTTTTGAATTTCAGAGCTGTGCTCTGGCTGTGCCGAGAAGGAACGTCCCCACTGTGCTGTGGCTAGGAAGCTCAGAGCGCCAGTGCTTGTGGGGCTGTGGAAGGGCTGCCTAGGGAAGGTGATGGCCAGCAAGAGCTTTCAGTGCTAGCCCCTTTGGTGTGGGAGCAGTGGCTGGACGTTTTGAATTTCAGAGCTGGGCTGTGGCTGTGCCGAGAAGGAACGTCCCCACTGTGCTGTGGCTAGGAAGCTCAGAGCGCCAGTGCTTGTGGGGCTGTGGAAGGGCTGCCTAGGGCAGGGGATGGCCAGCAAGAGCTTTCAGTGCTAGCCCCTTTGGTGTGGGAGCAGTGGCTGGACGTTTCGAATTTCGGAGCTGGGCTCTCGCTGTGCCGAGAAGGAACGTCCCCACTGTGCTGTGGCTAGGAAGCTCAGAGCGCCAGTGCTTGTGGGGCTGTGGAAGGGCTGCCTAGGGCAGGTGCTGGCCAGCAAGAGCTTTCAGTGCTAGCCCCTTTGGTGTGGGAGCAGTGGCTGGACGTTTCGAATTTCGGAGCTGGGCTGTGGCTGTGCTGAGAAGGAACGTCCCCACTGTGCTGTGGCTAGGAAGCTCAGAGCGCCAGTGCTTGTGGGGCTGTGGAAGGGCTGCCTAGGGAAGGTGATGGCCAGCAAGAGCTTTCAGTGCTAGCCCCTTTAGTGTGGGAGCAGTGGCTGGACGTTTTGAATTTCGGAGCTGGGCTGTGGCTGTGCTGAGAAGGAACGTCCCCACTGTGCTGTGGCTAGGAAGCTCAGAGCGCCAGTGCTTGTGGGGCTGTGGAAGGGCTGCCTAGGGAAGGTGATGGCCAGCAAGAGCTTTCAGTGCTAGCCCCTTTGGTGTGGGAGCAGTGGCTGGACGTTTTGAATTTCGGAGCTGGGCTGTGGCTGTGCCGAGAAGGAACGTCCCCACTGTGCTGTGGCTAGGAAGCTCAGAGCGCCAGTGCTTGTGGGGCTGTGGAAGGGCTGCCTAGGGCAGGTGATGGCCAGCAAGAGCTTTCAGTGCTAGCCCCTTTGGTGTGGGAGCAGTGGCTGGACGTTTCGAATTTCGGAGCTGGGCTGTGGCTGTGCCGAGAAGGAACGTCCCCACTGTGCTGTGGCTAGGAAGCTCAGAGCGCCAGTGCTTGTGGAGCTGTGGAAGGGCTGCCTAGGGAAGGTGATGGCCAGCAAGAGCTTTCAGTGCTAGCCCCTTTGGTGTGGGAGCAGTGGCTGGAGGTTTTGAATTTCGGAGCTGGGCTGTGGCTGTGCCGAGAAGGAACGTCCCCACTGTGCTGTGGCTAGGAAGCTCAGAGCGCCAGTGCTTGTGGGGCTGTGGAAGGGCTGCCTAGGGCAGGTGATGGCCAGCAAGAGCTTTCAGTGCTAGCCCCTTTGGTGTGGGAGCAGTGGCTGGACGTTTCGAATTTCGGAGCTGGGCTGTGGCTGTGCCGAGAAGGAACGTCCCCACTGTGCTGTGGCTAGGAAGCTCAGAGCGCCAGTGCTTGTGGGGCTGTGGAAGGGCTGCCTAGGGCAGGTGATGGCCAGCAAGAGCTTTCAGTGCTAGCCCCTTTGGTGTGGGAGCAGTGGCTGGACGTTTTGAATTTCGGAGCTGGGCTGTGGCTGTGCCGAGAAGGAACGTCCCCACTGTGCTGTGGCTAGGAAGCTCAGAGCGCCAGTGCTTGTGGGGCTGTGGAAGGGCTGCCTAGGGCAGGTGCTGGCCAGCAAGAGCTTTCAGTGCTAGCCCCTTTGGTGTGGGAGCAGTGGCTGGACGTTTTGAATTTCGGAGCTGGGCTGTGGCTGTGCTGAGAAGGAACGTCCCCACTGTGCTGTGGCTAGGAAGCTCAGAGCGCCAGTGCTTGTGGGGCTGTGGAAGGGCTGCCTAGGGCAGGTGATGGCCAGCAAGAGCTTTCAGTGCTAGCCCCTTTGGTGTGGGAGCAGTGGCTGGAGGTTTTGAATTTCGGAGCTGGGCTGTGGCTGTGCCGAGAAGGAACGTCCCCACTGTGCTGTGGCTAGGAAGCTCAGAGCGCCAGTGCTTGTGGGGCTGTGGAAGGGCTGCCTAGGGCAGGTGATGGCCAGCAAGAGCTTTCAGTGCTAGCCCCTTTGGTGTGGGAGCAGTGGCTGGACGTTTTGAATTTCGGAGCTGGGCTGTGGCTGTGCCGAGAAGGAACGTCCCCACTGTGCTGTGGCTAGGAAGCTCAGAGCGCCAGTGCTTGTGGGGCTGTGGAAGGGCTGCCTAGGGCAGGTGATGGCCAGCAAGAGCTTTCAGTGCTAGCCCCTTTGGTGTGGGAGCAGTGGCTGGACGTTTTGAATTTCGGAGCTGGGCTGTGGCTGTGCCGAGAAGGAACGTCCCCACTGTGCTGTGGCTAGGAAGCTCAGAGCGCCAGTGCTTGTGGGGCTGTGGAAGGGCTGCCTAGGGCAGGTGATGGCCAGCAAGAGCTTTCAGTGCTAGCCCCTTTGGTGTGGGAGCAGTGGCTGGACGTTTTGAATTTCGGAGCTGGGCTGTGGCTGTGCCGAGAAGGAACGTCCCCACTGTGCTGTGGCTAGGAAGCTCAGAGCGCCAGTGCTTGTGGGGCTGTGGAAGGGCTGCCTAGGGAAGGTGATGGCCAGCAAGAGCTTTCAGTGCTAGCCCCTTTGGTGTGGGAGCAGTGGCTGGACGTTTTGAATTTCGGAGCTGGGCTGTGGCTGTGCCGAGAAGGAACGTCCCCACTGTGCTGTGGCTAGGAAGCTCAGAGCGCCAGTGCTTGTGGGGCTGTGGAAGGGCTGCCTAGGGAAGGTGATGGCCAGCAAGAGCTTTCAGTGCTAGCCCCTTTGGTGTGGGAGCAGTGGCTGGACGTTTCGAATTTCGGAGCTGGGCTGTGGCTGTGCCGAGAAGGAACGTCCCCACTGTGCTGTGGCTAGGAAGCTCAGAGCGCCAGTGCTTGTGGGGCTGTGGAAGGGCTGCCTAGGGAAGGTGATGGCCAGCAAGAGCTTTCAGTGCTAGCCCCTCTGGTGTGGGAGCAGTGGCTGGACGTTTTGAATTTCAGAGCTGTGCTCTGGCTGTGCCGAGAAGGAACGTCCCCACTGTGCTGTGGCTAGGAAGCTCAGAGCGCCAGTGCTTGTGGGGCTGTGGAAGGGCTGCCTAGGGCAGGTGATGGCCAGCAAGAGCTTTCAGTGCTAGCCCCTTTGGTGTGGGAGCAGTGGCTGGAGGTTTTGAATTTCGGAGCTGGGCTGTGGCTGTGCCGAGAAGGAACGTCCCCACTGTGCTGTGGCTAGGAAGCTCAGAGCACCAGTGCTTGTGGGGCTGTGGAAGGGCTGCCTAGGGCAGGTGATGGCCAGCAAGAGCTTTCAGTGCTAGCCCCTTTGGTGTGGGAGCAGTGGCTGGACGTTTTGAATTTCGGAGCTGGGCTGTGGCTGTGCCGAGAAGGAACGTCCCCACTGTGCTGTGGCTAGGAAGCTCAGAGCGCCAGTGCTTGTGGGGCTGTGGAAGGGCTGCCTAGGGCAGGTGATGGCCAGCAAGAGCTTTCAGTGCTAGCCCCTTTGGTGTGGGAGCAGTGGCTGGACGTTTTGAATTTGGGAGCTGGGCTGTGGCTGTGCCGAGAAGGAACGTCCCCACTGTGCTGTGGCTAGGAAGCTCAGAGCGCCAGTGCTTGTGGGGCTGTGGAAGGGCTGCCTAGGGAAGGTGATGGCCAGCAAGAGCTTTCAGTGCTAGCCCCTTTGGTGTGGGAGCAGTGGCTGGACGTTTTGAATTTGGGAGCTGGGCTGTGGCTGTGCCGAGAAGGAACGTCCCCACTGTGCTGTGGCTAGGAAGCTCAGAGCGCCAGTGCTTGTGGGGCTGTGGAAGGGCTGCCTAGGGAAGGTGATGGCCAGCAAGAGCTTTCAGTGCTAGCCCCTTTGGTGTGGGAGCAGTGGCTGGACGTTTTGAATTTCGGAGCTGGGCTGTGGCTGTGCCGAGAAGGAACGTCCCCACTGTGCTGTGGCTAGGAAGCTCAGAGCGCCAGTGCTTGTGGGGCTGTGGAAGGGCTGCCTAGGGAAGGTGATGGCCAGCAAGAGCTTTCAGTGCTAGCCCCTTTGGTGTGGGAGCAGTGGCTGGACGTTTTGAATTTCAGAGCTGTGCTCTGGCTGTGCCGAGAAGGAACGTCCCCACTGTGCTGTGGCTAGGAAGCTCAGAGCGCCAGTGCTTGTGGGGCTGTGGAAGGGCTGCCTAGGGAAGGTGATGGCCAGCAAGAGCTTTCAGTGCTAGCCCCTTTGGTGTGGGAGCAGTGGCTGGACGTTTCGAATTTCAGAGCTGGGCTGTGGCTGTGCCAAGAAGGAACGTCCCCACTGTGCTGTGGCTAGGAAGCTCAGAGCGCCAGTGCTTGTGGGGCTGTGGAAGGGCTGCCTAGGGCAGGTGATGGCCAGCAAGAGCTTTCAGTGCTAGCCCCTTTGGTGTGGGAGCAGTGGCTGGACGTTTCGAATTTCAGAGCTGGGCTGTGGCTGTGCTGAGAAGGAACGTCCCCACTGTGCTGTGGCTAGGAAGCTCAGAGCGCCAGTGCTTGTGGGGCTGTGGAAGGGCTGCCTAGGGCAGGTGATGGCCAGCAAGAGCTTTCAGTGCTAGCCCCTTTGGTGTGGGAGCAGTGGCTGGACGTTTTGAATTTCGGAGCTGGGCTGTGGCTGTGCCGAGAAGGAACGTCCCCACTGTGCTGTGGCTAGGAAGCTCAGAGCGCCAGTGCTTGTGGGGCTGTGGAAGGGCTGCCTAGGGAAGGTGATGGCCAGCAAGAGCTTTCAGTGCTAGCCCCTTTGGTGTGGGAGCAGTGGCTGGACGTTTCGAATTTCAGAGCTGGGCTCTGGCTGTGCCAAGAAGGAACGTCCCCACTGTGCTGTGGCTAGGAAGCTCAGAGCGCCAGTGCTTGTGGGGCTGTGGAAGGGCTGCCTAGGGAAGGTGATGGCCAGCAAGAGCTTTCAGTGCTAGCCCCTTTAGTGTGGGAGCAGTGGCTGGACGTTTCGAATTTCGGAGCTGGGCTGTGGCTGTGCTGAGAAGGAACGTCCCCACTGTGCTGTGGCTAGGAAGCTCAGAGCGCCAGTGCTTGTGGGGCTGTGGAAGGGCTGCCTAGGGAAGGTGATGGCCAGCAAGAGCTTTCAGTGCTAGCCCCTTTGGTGTGGGAGCAGTGGCTGGACGTTTTGAATTTCGGAGCTGGGCTGTGGCTGTGCCGAGAAGGAACGTCCCCACTGTGCTGTGGCTAGGAAGCTCAGAGCGCCAGTGCTTGTGGGGCTGTGGAAGGGCTGCCTAGGGCAGGTGATGGCCAGCAAGAGCTTTCAGTGCTAGCCCCTTTGGTGTGGGAGCAGTGGCTGGACGTTTCGAATTTCGGAGCTGGGCTGTGGCTGTGCCGAGAAGGAACGTCCCCACTGTGCTGTGGCTAGGAAGCTCAGAGCGCCAGTGCTTGTGGAGCTGTGGAAGGGCTGCCTAGGGAAGGTGATGGCCAGCAAGAGCTTTCAGTGCTAGCCCCTTTGGTGTGGGAGCAGTGGCTGGAGGTTTTGAATTTCGGAGCTGGGCTCTGGCTGTGCCGAGAAGGAACGTCCCCACTGTGCTGTGGCTAGGAAGCTCAGAGCGCCAGTGCTTGTGGGGCTGTGGAAGGGCTGCCTAGGGCAGGTGATGGCCAGCAAGAGCTTTCAGTGCTAGCCCCTTTGGTGTGGGAGCAGTGGCTGGACGTTTTGAATTTCGGAGCTGGGCTGTGGCTGTGCTGAGAAGGAACGTCCCCACTGTGCTGTGGCTAGGAAGCTCAGAGCGCCAGTGCTTGTGGGGCTGTGGAAGGGCTGCCTAGGGCAGGTGATGGCCAGCAAGAGCTTTCAGTGCTAGCCCCTTTGGTGTGGGAGCAGTGGCTGGACGTTTCGAATTTCGGAGCTGGGCTGTGGCTGTGCCGAGAAGGAACGTCCCCACTGTGCTGTGGCTAGGAAGCTCAGAGCGCCAGTGCTTGTGGAGCTGTGGAAGGGCTGCCTAGGGAAGGTGATGGCCAGCAAGAGCTTTCAGTGCTAGCCCCTTTGGTGTGGGAGCAGTGGCTGGACGTTTTGAATTTCGGAGCTGGGCTGTGGCTGTGCCGAGAAGGAACGTCCCCACTGTGCTGTGGCTAGGAAGCTCAGAGCGCCAGTGCTTGTGGGGCTGTGGAAGGGCTGCCTAGGGCAGGTGATGGCCAGCAAGAGCTTTCAGTGCTAGCCCCTTTGGTGTGGGAGCAGTGGCTGGAGGTTTTGAATTTCGGAGCTGGGCTGTGGCTGTGCCGAGAAGGAACGTCCCCACTGTGCTGTGGCTAGGAAGCTCAGAGCGCCAGTGCTTGTGGGGCTGTGGAAGGGCTGCCTAGGGCAGGTGATGGCCAGCAAGAGCTTTCAGTGCTAGCCCCTTTGGTGTGGGAGCAGTGGCTGGACGTTTTGAATTTCGGAGCTGGGCTGTGGCTGTGCCGAGAAGGAACGTCCCCACTGTGCTGTGGCTAGGAAGCTCAGAGCGCCAGTGCTTGTGGGGCTGTGGAAGGGCTGCCTAGGGCAGGTGATGGCCAGCAAGAGCTTTCAGTGCTAGCCCCTTTGGTGTGGGAGCAGTGGCTGGACGTTTTGAATTTCGGAGCTGGGCTGTGGCTGTGCCGAGAAGGAACGTCCCCACTGTGCTGTGGCTAGGAAGCTCAGAGCGCCAGTGCTTGTGGGGCTGTGGAAGGGCTGCCTAGGGCAGGTGCTGGCCAGCAAGAGCTTTCAGTGCTAGCCCCTTTGGTGTGGGAGCAGTGGCTGGACGTTTTGAATTTCGGAGCTGGGCTGTGGCTGTGCCGAGAAGGAACGTCCCCACTGTGCTGTGGCTAGGAAGCTCAGAGCGCCAGTGCTTGTGGGGCTGTGGAAGGGCTGCCTAGGGCAGGTGATGGCCAGCAAGAGCTTTCAGTGCTAGCCCCTTTGGTGTGGGAGCAGTGGCTGGACGTTTTGAATTTCGGAGCTGGGCTGTGGCTGTGCCGAGAAGGAACGTCCCCACTGTGCTGTGGCTAGGAAGCTCAGAGCGCCAGTGCTTGTGGGGCTGTGGAAGGGCTGCCTAGGGCAGGTGATGGCCAGCAAGAGCTTTCAGTGCTAGCCCCTTTGGTGTGGGAGCAGTGGCTGGACGTTTTGAATTTGGGAGCTGGGCTGTGGCTGTGCCGAGAAGGAACGTCCCCACTGTGCTGTGGCTAGGAAGCTCAGAGCGCCAGTGCTTGTGGGGCTGTGGAAGGGCTGCCTAGGGCAGGTGATGGCCAGCAAGAGCTTTCAGTGCTAGCCCCTTTGGTGTGGGAGCAGTGGCTGGACGTTTTGAATTTCGGAGCTGGGCTGTGGCTGTGCCGAGAAGGAACGTCCCCACTGTGCTGTGGCTAGGAAGCTCAGAGCGCCAGTGCTTGTGGGGCTGTGGAAGGGCTGCCTAGGGCAGGTGATGGCCAGCAAGAGCTTTCAGTGCTAGCCCCTTTGGTGTGGGAGCAGTGGCTGGACGTTTTGAATTTCGGAGCTGGGCTCTGGCTGTGCCGAGAAGGAACGTCCCCACTGTGCTGTGGCTAGGAAGCTCAGAGCGCCAGTGCTTGTGGGGCTGTGGAAGGGCTGCCTAGGGCAGGTGCTGGCCAGCAAGAGCTTTCAGTGCTAGCCCCTTTGGTGTGGGAGCAGTGGCTGGACGTTTTGAATTTCGGAGCTGGGCTGTGGCTGTGCTGAGAAGGAACGTCCCCACTGTGCTGTGGCTAGGAAGCTCAGAGCGCCAGTGCTTGTGGGGCTGTGGAAGGGCTGCCTAGGGCAGGTGATGGCCAGCAAGAGCTTTCAGTGCTAGCCCCTTTGGTGTGTGAGCAGTGGCTGGAGGTTTTGAATTTCGGAGCTGGGCTGTGGCTGTGCCGAGAAGGAACGTCCCCACTGTGCTGTGGCTAGGAAGCTCAGAGCGCCAGTGCTTGTGGGGCTGTGGAAGGGCTGCCTAGGGCAGGTGATGGCCAGCAAGAGCTTTCAGTGCTAGCCCCTTTGGTGTGGGAGCAGTGGCTGGACGTTTTGAATTTCGGAGCTGGGCTGTGGCTGTGCCGAGAAGGAACGTCCCCACTGTGCTGTGGCTAGGAAGCTCAGAGCGCCAGTGCTTGTGGGGCTGTGGAAGGGCTGCCTAGGGCAGGTGATGGCCAGCAAGAGCTTTCAGTGCTAGCCCCTTTGGTGTGGGAGCAGTGGCTGGACGTTTTGAATTTCGGAGCTGGGCTGTGGCTGTGCCGAGAAGGAACGTCCCCACTGTGCTGTGGCTAGGAAGCTCAGAGCGCCAGTGCTTGTGGGGCTGTGGAAGGGCTGCCTAGGGCAGGTGCTGGCCAGCAAGAGCTTTCAGTGCTAGCCCCTTTGGTGTGGGAGCAGTGGCTGGACGTTTTGAATTTCGGAGCTGGGCTGTGGCTGTGCTGAGAAGGAACGTCCCCACTGTGCTGTGGCTAGGAAGCTCAGAGCGCCAGTGCTTGTGGGGCTGTGGAAGGGCTGCCTAGGGCAGGTGATGGCCAGCAAGAGCTTTCAGTGCTAGCCCCTTTGGTGTGGGAGCAGTGGCTGGACGTTTCGAATTTCGGAGCTGGGCTGTGGCTGTGCTGAGAAGGAACGTCCCCACTGTGCTGTGGCTAGGAAGCTCAGAGCGCCAGTGCTTGTGGGGCTGTGGAAGGGCTGCCTAGGGCAGGTGATGGCCAGCAAGAGCTTTCAGTGCTAGCCCCTTTGGTGTGGGAGCAGTGGCTGGACGTTTTGAATTTCGGAGCTGGGCTGTGGCTGTGCCGAGAAGGAACGTCCCCACTGTGCTGTGGCTAGGAAGCTCAGAGCGCCAGTGCTTGTGGGGCTGTGGAAGGGCTGCCTAGGGAAGGTGATGGCCAGCAAGAGCTTTCAGTGCTAGCCCCTTTGGTGTGGGAGCAGTGGCTGGACGTTTTGAATTTCGGAGCTGGGCTGTGGCTGTGCCGAGAAGGAACGTCCCCACTGTGCTGTGGCTAGGAAGCTCAGAGCGCCAGTGCTTGTGGGGCTGTGGAAGGGCTGCCTAGGGCAGGTGATGGCCAGCAAGAGCTTTCAGTGCTAGCCCCTTTGGTGTGGGAGCAGTGGCTGGACGTTTTGAATTTCGGAGCTGGGCTGTGGCTGTGCCGAGAAGGAACGTCCCCACTGTGCTGTGGCTAGGAAGCTCAGAGCGCCAGTGCTTGTGGGGCTGTGGAAGGGCTGCCTAGGGCAGGTGATGGCCAGCAAGAGCTTTCAGTGCTAGCCCCTTTGGTGTGGGAGCAGTGGCTGGACGTTTTGAATTTCGGAGCTGGGCTGTGGCTGTGCTGAGAAGGAACGTCCCCACTGTGCTGTGGCTAGGAAGCTCAGAGCGCCAGTGCTTGTGGGGCTGTGGAAGGGCTGCCTAGGGCAGGTGATGGCCAGCAAGAGCTTTCAGTGCTAGCCCCTTTGGTGTGGGAGCCGTGGCTGGACGTTTTGAATTTCGGAGCTGGGCTGTGGCTGTGCCGAGAAGGAACGTCCCCACTGTGCTGTGGCTAGGAAGCTCAGAGCGCCAGTGCTTGTGGGGCTGTGGAAGGGCTGCCTAGGGCAGGTGATGGCCAGCAAGAGCTTTCAGTGCTAGCCCCTTTGGTGTGGGAGCAGTGGCTGGACGTTTTGAATTTCGGAGCTGGGCTGTGGCTGTGCCGAGAAGGAACGTCCCCACTGTGCTGTGGCTAGGAAGCTCAGAGCGCCAGTGCTTGTGGGGCTGTGGAAGGGCTGCCTAGGGCAGGTGATGGCCAGCAAGAGCTTTCAGTGCTAGCCCCTTTGGTGTGGGAGCAGTGGCTGGACGTTTCGAATTTCGGAGCTGGGCTGTGGCTGTGCCGAGAAGGAACGTCCCCACTGTGCTGTGGCTAGGAAGCTCAGAGCGCCAGTGCTTGTGGGGCTGTGGAAGGGCTGCCTAGGGCAGGTGATGGCCAGCAAGAGCTTTCAGTGCTAGCCCCTTTGGTGTGGGAGCAGTGGCTGGACGTTTTGAATTTCGGAGCTGGGCTGTGGCTGTGCCGAGAAGGAACGTCCCCACTGTGCTGTGGCTAGGAAGCTCAGAGCACCAGTTCTTGTGGGGCTGTGGAAGGGCTGCCTAGGGCAGGTGATGGCCAGCAAGAGCTTTCAGTGCTAGCCCCTTTGGTGTGGGAGCCGTGGCTGGACGTTTTGAATTTCGGAGCTGGGCTGTGGCTGTGCCGAGAAGGAACGTCCCCACTGTGCTGTGGCTAGGAAGCTCAGAGCGCCAGTGCTTGTGGGGCTGTGGAAGGGCTGCCTAGGGCAGGTGATGGCCAGCAAGAGCTTTCAGTGCTAGCCCCTTTGGTGTGGGAGCAGTGGCTGGACGTTTTGAATTTCGGAGCTGGGCTGTGGCTGTGCCGAGAAGGAACGTCCCCACTGTGCTGTGGCTAGGAAGCTCAGAGCGCCAGTGCTTGTGGGGCTGTGGAAGGGCTGCCTAGGGCAGGTGATGGCCAGCAAGAGCTTTCAGTGCTAGCCCCTTTGGTGTGGGAGCAGTGGCTGGACGTTTCGAATTTCGGAGCTGCTCTCTGGCTGTGCCGAGAAGGAACGTCCCCACTGTGCTGTGGCTAGGAAGCTCAGAGCGCCAGTGCTTGTGGGGCTGTGGAAGGGCTGCCTAGGGCAGGTGATGGCCAGCAAGAGCTTTCAGTGCTAGCCCCTTTGGTGTGGGAGCAGTGGCTGGACGTTTTGAATTTCGGAGCTGGGCTGTGGCTGTGCCGAGAAGGAACGTCCCCACTGTGCTGTGGCTAGGAAGCTCAGAGCGCCAGTGCTTGTGGGGCTGTGGAAGGGCTGCCTAGGGAAGGTGATGGCCAGCAAGAGCTTTCAGTGCTAGCCCCTTTGGTGTGGGAGCAGTGGCTGGACGTTTTGAATTTCGGAGCTGGGCTGTGGCTGTGCCGAGAAGGAACGTCCCCACTGTGCTGTGGCTAGGAAGCTCAGAGCGCCAGTGCTTGTGGGGCTGTGGAAGGGCTGCCTAGGGCAGGTGATGGCCAGCAAGAGCTTTCAGTGCTAGCCCCTTTGGTGTGGGAGCAGTGGCTGGACGTTTTGAATTTCGGGGCTGGGCTCTGGCTGTGCCGAGAAGGAACGTCCCCACTGTGCTGTGGCTAGGAAGCTCAGAGCGCCAGTGCTTGTGGGGCTGTGGAAGGGCTGCCTAGGGAAGGTGATGGCCAGCAAGAGCTTTCAGTGCTAGCCCCTTTGGTGTGGGAGCAGTGGCTGGACGTTTCGAATTTCGGAGCTGGGCTCTGGCTGTGCTGAGAAGGAACGTCCCCACTGTGCTGTGGCTAGGAAGCTCAGAGCGCCAGTGCTTGTGGGGCTGTGGAAGGGCTGCCTAGGGCAGGTGATGGCCAGCAAGAGCTTTCAGTGCTAGCCCCTTTGGTGTGGGAGTAGTGGCTGGACGTTTCGAATTTCAGAGCTGGGCTGTGGCTGTGCCGAGAAGGAACGTCCCCACTGTGCTGTGGCTAGGAAGCTCAGAGCGCCAGTGCTTGTGGGGCTGTGGAAGGGCTGCCTAGGGCAGGTGATGGCCAGCAAGAGCTTTCAGTGCTAGCCCCTTTGGTGTGGGAGCAGTGGCTGGACGTTTCGAATTTCAGAGCTGGGCTGTGGCTGTGCCGAGAAGGAACGTCCCCACTGTGCTGTGGCTAGGAAGCTCAGAGCGCCAGTGCTTGTGGGGCTGTGGAAGGGCTGCCTAGGGAAGGTGATGGCCAGCAAGAGCTTTCAGTGCTAGCCCCTTTGGTGTGGGAGCAGTGGCTGGACGTTTTGAATTTCGGGGCTGGGCTCTGGCTGTGCTGAGAAGGAACGTCCCCACTGTGCTGTGGCTAGGAAGCTCAGAGCGCCAGTGCTTGTGGGGCTGTGGAAGGGCTGCCTAGGGCAGGTGATGGCCAGCAAGAGCTTTCAGTGCTAGCCCCTTTGGTGTGGGAGCAGTGGCTGGACGTTTTGAATTTCGGGGCTGGGCTGTGGCTGTGCCGAGAAGGAACGTCCCCACTGTGCTGTGGCTAGGAAGCTCAGAGCGCCAGTGCTTGTGGGGCTGTGGAAGGGCTGCCTAGGGCAGGTGATGGCCAGCAAGAGCTTTCAGTGCTAGCCCCTTTGGTGTGGGAGCAGTGGCTGGACGTTTCGAATTTCGGAGCTGGGCTCTGGCTGTGCCGAGAAGGAACGTCCCCACTGTGCTGTGGCTAGGAAGCTCAGAGCGCCAGTGCTTGTGGGGCTGTGGAAGGGCTGCCTAGGGCAGGTGATGGCCAGCAAGAGCTTTCAGTGCTAGCCCCTTTGGTGTGGGAGCAGTGGCTGGACGTTTTGAATTTCGGAGCTGGGCTGTGGCTGTGCCGAGAAGGAACGTCCCCACTGTGCTGTGGCTAGGAAGCTCAGAGCGCCAGTGCTTGTGGGGCTGTGGAAGGGCTGCCTAGGGCAGGTGATGGCCAGCAAGAGCTTTCAGTGCTAGCCCCTTTGGTGTGGGAGCAGTGGCTGGACGTTTTGAATTTCGGAGCTGGGCTGTGGCTGTGCCGAGAAGGAACGTCCCCACTGTGCTGTGGCTAGGAAGCTCAGAGCGCCAGTGCTTGTGGGGCTGTGGAAGGGCTGCCTAGGGAAGGTGATGGCCAGCAAGAGCTTTCAGTGCTAGCCCCTTTGGTGTGGGAGCAGTGGCTGGACGTTTTGAATTTCGGAGCTGGGCTGTGGCTGTGCCGAGAAGGAACGTCCCCACTGTGCTGTGGCTAGGAAGCTCAGAGCGCCAGTGCTTGTGGGGCTGTGGAAGGGCTGCCTAGGGAAGGTGATGGCCAGCAAGAGCTTTCAGTGCTAGCCCCTTTGGTGTGGGAGCAGTGGCTGGACGTTTTGAATTTCGGAGCTGGGCTGTGGCTGTGCCGAGAAGGAACGTCCCCACTGTGCTGTGGCTAGGAAGCTCAGAGCGCCAGTGCTTGTGGGGCTGTGGAAGGGCTGCCTAGGGCAGGTGATGGCCAGCAAGAGCTTTCAGTGCTAGCCCCTTTGGTGTGGGAGCAGTGGCTGGACGTTTCGAATTTCGGAGGCTGGGCTGTGGCTGTGCCGAGAAGGAACGTCCCCACTGTGCTGTGGCTAGGAAGCTCAGAGCGCCAGTGCTTGTGGGGCTGTGGAAGGGCTGCCTAGGGAAGGTGATGGCCAGCAAGAGCTTTCAGTGCTAGCCCCTTTGGTGTGGGAGCAGTGGCTGGAGGTTTTGAATTTCGGAGCTGGGCTGTGGCTGTGCCGAGAAGGAATGTCCCCACTGTGCTGTGGCTAGGAAGCTCAGAGCGCCAGTGCTTGTGGGGCTGTGGAAGGGCTGCCTAGGGAAGGTGATGGCCAGCAAGAGCTTTCAGTGCTAGCCCCTTTGGTGTGGGAGCAGTGGCTGGACGTTTTGAATTTCGGAGCTGGGCTGTGGCTGTGCCGAGAAGGAACGTCCCCACTGTGCTGTGGCTAGGAAGCTCAGAGCGCCAGTGCTTGTGGGGCTGTGGAAGGGCTGCCTAGGGAAGGTGATGGCCAGCAAGAGCTTTCAGTGCTAGCCCCTTTGGTGTGGGAGCAGTGGCTGGACGTTTTGAATTTCGGAGCTGGGCTGTGGCTGTGCCGAGAAGGAACGTCCCCACTGTGCTGTGGCTAGGAAGCTCAGAGCGCCAGTGCTTGTGGGACTGTGGAAGGGCTGCCTAGGGCAGGTGATGGCCAGCAAGAGCTTTCAGTGCTAGCCCCTTTGGTGTGGGAGCAGTGGCTGGACGTTTTGAATTTCGGAGCTGGGCTGTGGCTGTGCCGAGAAGGAACGTCCCCACTGTGCTGTGGCTAGGAAGCTCAGAGCGCCAGTGCTTGTGGGGCTGTGGAAGGGCTGCCTAGGGCAGGTGATGGCCAGCAAGAGCTTTCAGTGCTAGCCCCTTTGGTGTGGGAGCAGTGGCTGGACGTTTTGAATTTCGGAGCTGGGCTGTGGCTGTGCCGAGAAGGAACGTCCCCACTGTGCTGTGGCTAGGAAGCTCAGAGCGCCAGTGCTTGTGGGGCTGTGGAAGGGCTGCCTAGGGCAGGTGATGGCCAGCAAGAGCTTTCAGTGCTAGCCCCTTTGGTGTGGGAGCAGTGGCTGGACGTTTTGAATTTCGGAGCTGGGCTGTGGCTGTGCCGAGAAGGAACGTCCCCACTGTGCTGTGGCTAGGAAGCTCAGAGCGCCAGTGCTTGTGGGGCTGTGGAAGGGCTGCCTAGGGCAGGTGATGGCCAGCAAGAGCTTTCAGTGCTAGCCCCTTTGGTGTGGGAGCAGTGGCTGGACGTTTCGAATTTCAGAGCTGGGCTCTGGCTGTGCCGAGAAGGAACGTCCCCACTGTGCTGTGGCTAGGAAGCTCAGAGCGCCAGTGCTTGTGGGGCTGTGGAAGGGCTGCCTAGGGCAGGTGATGGCCAGCAAGAGCTTTCAGTGCTAGCCCCTTTGGTGTGGGAGCAGTGGCTGGACGTTTTGAATTTGGGAGCTGGGCTGTGGCTGTGCCGAGAAGGAACGTCCCCACTGTGCTGTGGCTAGGAAGCTCAGAGCGCCAGTGCTTGTGGGGCTGTGGAAGGGCTGCCTAGGGAAGGTGATGGCCAGCAAGAGCTTTCAGTGCTAGCCCCTTTGGTGTGGGAGCAGTGGCTGGACGTTTCGAATTTCGGAGCTGGGCTGTGGCTGTGCCGAGAAGGAACGTCCCCACTGTGCTGTGGCTAGGAAGCTCAGAGCGCCAGTGCTTGTGGGGCTGTGGAAGGGCTGCCTAGGGAAGGTGATGGCCAGCAAGAGCTTTCAGTGCTAGCCCCTTTGGTGTGGGAGCAGTGGCTGGACGTTTTGAATTTCAGAGCTGTGCTCTGGCTGTGCCGAGAAGGAACGTCCCCACTGTGCTGTGGCTAGGAAGCTCAGAGCGCCAGTGCTTGTGGGGCTGTGGAAGGGCTGCCTAGGGAAGGTGATGGCCAGCAAGAGCTTTCAGTGCTAGCCCCTTTGGTGTGGGAGCAGTGGCTGGAGGTTTTGAATTTCGGAGCTGGGCTGTGGCTGTGCCGAGAAGGAACGTCCCCACTGTGCTGTGGCTAGGAAGCTCAGAGCACCAGTGCTTGTGGGGCTGTGGAAGGGCTGCCTAGGGCAGGTGATGGCCAGCAAGAGCTTTCAGTGCTAGCCCCTTTGGTGTGGGAGCAGTGGCTGGACGTTTTGAATTTCGGAGCTGGGCTGTGGCTGTGCCGAGAAGGAACGTCCCCACTGTGCTGTGGCTAGGAAGCTCAGAGCGCCAGTGCTTGTGGGGCTGTGGAAGGGCTGCCTAGGGCAGGTGATGGCCAGCAAGAGCTTTCAGTGCTAGCCCCTTTGGTGTGGGAGCAGTGGCTGGACGTTTTGAATTTGGGAGCTGGGCTGTGGCTGTGCCGAGAAGGAACGTCCCCACTGTGCTGTGGCTAGGAAGCTCAGAGCGCCAGTGCTTGTGGGGCTGTGGAAGGGCTGCCTAGGGAAGGTGATGGCCAGCAAGAGCTTTCAGTGCTAGCCCCTTTGGTGTGGGAGCAGTGGCTGGACGTTTTGAATTTGGGAGCTGGGCTGTGGCTGTGCCGAGAAGGAACGTCCCCACTGTGCTGTGGCTAGGAAGCTCAGAGCGCCAGTGCTTGTGGGGCTGTGGAAGGGCTGCCTAGGGAAGGTGATGGCCAGCAAGAGCTTTCAGTGCTAGCCCCTTTGGTGTGGGAGCAGTGGCTGGACGTTTCGAATTTCGGAGCTGGGCTGTGGCTGTGCCGAGAAGGAACGTCCCCACTGTGCTGTGGCTAGGAAGCTCAGAGCGCCAGTGCTTGTGGGGCTGTGGAAGGGCTGCCTAGGGAAGGTGATGGCCAGCAAGAGCTTTCAGTGCTAGCCCCTTTGGTGTGGGAGCAGTGGCTGGACGTTTTGAATTTCAGAGCTGTGCTCTGGCTGTGCCGAGAAGGAACGTCCCCACTGTGCTGTGGCTAGGAAGCTCAGAGCGCCAGTGCTTGTGGGGCTGTGGAAGGGCTGCCTAGGGAAGGTGATGGCCAGCAAGAGCTTTCAGTGCTAGCCCCTTTGGTGTGGGAGCAGTGGCTGGACGTTTTGAATTTCAGAGCTGGGCTGTGGCTGTGCCGAGAAGGAACGTCCCCACTGTGCTGTGGCTAGGAAGCTCAGAGCGCCAGTGCTTGTGGGGCTGTGGAAGGGCTGCCTAGGGCAGGGGATGGCCAGCAAGAGCTTTCAGTGCTAGCCCCTTTGGTGTGGGAGCAGTGGCTGGACGTTTCGAATTTCGGAGCTGGGCTCTCGCTGTGCCGAGAAGGAA
>NW_027472453.1:0-26755 GCF_965638725.1 Aptenodytes patagonicus | reverse complement strand
ACTTGGCTCGCTCTGGGGGGTTTTCTCCCGTCTTTCTCCCCTAGCCAGAGGGCACAAGGGTGATCCCCTCTGCTCAGCACCCATCAGGCCTCATCTGGGCACTACGTCCTCTTTGGGGTCCCGGAGACAGGTCGACAAAGCAGAGGGGCTCAGGGGAGGCAAGGAGGGTCTGTGGGGCTGTGGCTGGTTCAGCACGGAGCAGAGGAGGTGTCGGGGCACCTCACAGCACACCCCGGTGCCTATGGGGAAGGCATCAAGGGGGTGGGGACAGGCT
This sequence comes from Aptenodytes patagonicus, assembly GCF_965638725.1. NCBI lineage: Eukaryota > Metazoa > Chordata > Aves > Sphenisciformes > Spheniscidae > Aptenodytes > Aptenodytes patagonicus. The sequence goes on along the minus strand of NW_027472453.1, from coordinate 26,481 downwards.
CTTCCCAGCACTGCCTGGTGGGAGGGCGAGAGACGGTGGCACCTCCTGACACTAGAGAGGTTCAGGCTGGAGATAAGGAAGAGAAACCAAAATCCCTGCGAGGATCATGAAGCACTGGAGTGGGTTGCCCAGAGAGGTTGTGGGACCCCTGAGGCTGGAGGTCTTCAAGACCTGAGTGGCCACAACCCAGAGCACAACTGTCACACGCCCGGGAAGGGATGCTTGCTGAAGTCCTGGAAGAGGAAACACAGTGCCAGTGGGAAACACAGCAGAGGTTTCCAAAGCTGCAACAGCTTCCAGAAGGTTTCGACTTTCTGGTTTCAGTTGGTTCAGCACCTTTCACAAACATTTATTTAGGATAGCATAGCATAGCATAGCATAGCATAGCATAGGATAGGGTAGTTCTAGCTGGCAGGGACCTAGAACGATCATCTAGTCCAACTGCCTGATCACTCCACAGCTGACCAAAAGTGAAAGCCCATCATGAAGGACATTGTCCAAATGCCTCTTTTTAAGGCACTGACAGGCATGTGGCATCGACCGCCCTTCTAGGAAGCCTGTTCCAGTGTCCAGCCATCCTCTTGGTAAAGCAGTGGTTCCTAACATCTAGTCTGAACCTCCCTTGATGCAGCTTTGAACTTTTTCCATGCGTCCTATCACTGGATCCCAGGGAAAAGAGATCAGCACCTCCGTCTCCCCTTCCCCTCCTCAGGAAGCTGTAGAGAGCAATGAGGTCACCCCTCAGCCTCCTTTTCTCCAAACTAGACAAACCCAGAGTCCTCAGCCGCTTGGCATCCATCTGCCGAGCATGTGCCAGAGATGGGTGCTTTCCAAGCAGAGGAGAAAAAAAGCCAGCGCCAAGGCAGGATCTGGAAGAGCGGGAAGAAAGCCTGTGCTCGAGGGCAGCAGCATGGGGTCCCCTTTCCCTGGCTGCTTTCCAGCCGGGCAGCCCGCCGCGTGTGCTGGTGCCTGGGGTTGTCCCTCCCCAGGTGCAGGACTTGGCGCTTCCCCTTGTTGAACTTCTTGGGGCTCCTGCCTCGGCAGGGTACGACCCGAGGGTGATGCAGAGAGCAGCACCAAGTCACGGCTCCGCGCGGGAGGAGGGACTTGGGCGCCGTCGTAGCGAGGCTGCACCGGGCAGTGCAGGCTGGTAGGAGAGCAGAGCCCCGGGACGTGGGGGCAGAGGGTGCGGTGAGGAGGAGGCCAGGCCTGGGGTGACGAGCGACTGGGGCACGGGCTGGCCCTGGAGAGCCCCCGGCTGGAAACATCTGCCCCGGGACCAGCGGCAGAGGTGCAGGCCTGGAGCTGGGCAGCACTTGCCTTCGCGGGGGACAACGAAATAGTAGCTGGCACGTGTCGAAGGACCTGTCAGCTTTAACATCCCACCCCTCCCGGCAAAAAAGCACAAAAGGCGAGGGTAGCAACGCCACCTGCACTGTTAGTAACACTGAGACTTCTTCTGCAGTTTTCATGCATTTGTTTTATTTGGATAATTGGATTTGGGGGGCTGGGAGCCCTAGAGGGCTGGCGTGTGCCCCAGCTGATGGCCCGGTCCTGGTTTGGCCATCCCCCGAGGCACCCTCCAGGGTCAGCGACGCGGTGCTGGCCTCTTGTTGGCTGGAGAGGCCTCGGGGCTGCCGGTCCTCCTCTTTGGGGGTCGCCGTGGCCCCCCAGGGGAGCGCTCGCAGCCCCGGCTGGAAGTGGAGGGCCCGGGCGCAGCCTCCCCTGGCTCCTCGTGGGGCTCTTGGTGCTCCGCAGGGATGGCAACAGGAGCAGAGGGGTGGCTGCGGGGACCCCCACCAGTGGCAGCGGATGAGGTGCCGGGGAGCTCATGCGTGCTGGCTCTCGCAGGGCTGCCGGAAGGGGCTGAGCCAGGGGCGAGAGACCCTCCTCGGGAGGCAGAGGGGCCGGGGGCACCCGCGGGGCTGCCCTCCCGCCCCCCGGCAGCACGGGCGTCCTGCCGGCCCAGCAGATGGTGGGCGTCTCTGCTGTGCCGTTGCACAGCGACACGTGCACGCTGTTGCACTAATGTCGTCGTGCGGTTTTGGAGGGAGGCCCCCAGCATCCGGCCCGGCAGCTCTGCATCCATCCGGTGGTTGGGCAGGATGCCCGTGGCGGTGTCCTCCACCATGGCTGCCTCCAGCACCCTGTTGCCAAAGATGTCCTCCAGCTCCTGGTGGACCCAAGACTGCAGGATCGGGAGGAGCGTTGCGTGGTTCCGGAAGAGGTTCATCCAGTTTGGGGGCTGGAAGCCGCCCACAGGACGCCTGGGCACCCCTTCTGCAGCCCGCCGTTGGGGTGCTGCAGGGCGACGGAGGTCCTGGGCGGCTGGGTGTCTGGGAGCTCCTGCCGCCTGGCGGACGTTTACTGATGGTGTCAGGGATGGTGTGATGACATGCTCCACATAGTCATCGTCTGCCCGCACGGAGTGCAAGATGGAGAGGATTCTCCTCTTGCACAGGGGGCACTCGGGCTTGCTTTCAGCCCACCGCAGGATGCACGGGTAGCAGAACCGGTGGAGGCATGGCATCGCAAAGCTGGCCTCCTCCCAGCTGTCCAGGCATATTGGACAGCGGTTGTCCAGCTCCGTGGCCATGCTCTCCACTCGCTGCGGTGGGCTGGGGGGAGCTGGGGATGACGAGCCGCTCCCTCTCACCGGCGCTGCAGCAGCGGGTGTCACGCTAGAAAAGGAAGAGGGGCCACGGTCATGGGCTGGCCCGGGGAAGGGTGGAAGGAATGCCCAGGTGCCTCAAGGAGGAAACCCTCCCAGCTCCCCAGGGTGAGGTTTCCCCGCACAGCTCACCTCTGCTGCTGCGAGCGTGCCTCCTGGGTGCCCCGGCTGCCTGAACGTGGCAGGGCCGGGGAAAATCCTTCGACGGCTCTGGGGTCAGGCACAGAGAGCTGCAAGGAACAACTCCCCGAGCACGACACCAGCACCAAGGCCTCGCTCAACACTCCAAACCTCGCAAACTGCTCAGCTGGAGTTCTGGCACGAGCCGGCCGGGTGAGATGCGGCGCCCGCATATAGGCAGCGAGGGATGCCTGGTCACAATCCATCGCTCGGGGGACGTCACAATCCATCGCTAGGTGACATCACAGTCCATCGCTTGGAGACGTCTCAGTCCATCCCTCGGTGACATAGAACCCATCGCTCGGGGACTCAGTGGCTTCAGAACCCATCGCTTGGTGACATCACAATCCATTGCTCAGGGACATCACAACGACCATCCTCACCCATGGCGCTCGCCCCGGCAGCGCTGCGGCCTCAGCACACGTTACCGTGTGTTAGCGGGTTACCGCAGCGCCACTGCCCCCGCATGCCCCATCTCCGGTCTGGTGCTCGGCATCGGTGTTTCACGGCAGTCCCGAGGCCTCGGCCGTGCCTTCCCAGGGCCCCGTCAGGTCGCTCCGGCCGTGGCAGATGTCTCCAGGCACATATGGCAAAAGGGTTCACTCGGTAACACCTCGTGCCTCCCCGGGAGGCTGCAGGACAAAGTCCCACAGGCTCTCCCCACACCCCAGCACTGCCGGCCAGCCCTCTGGGCTCCCCGGCTTCCTCCCACGGGGGGTCACAGGCAGCACTTGGCTCGCTCTGGGGGGTTTTCTCCCGTCTTTCTCCCCTAGCCAGAGGGCACAAGGGTGATCCCCTCTGCTCAGCACCCATCAGGCCTCATCTGGGCACTACGTCCTCTTTGGGGTCCCGGAGACAGGTCGACAAAGCAGAGGGGCTCAGGGGAGGCAAGGAGGGTCTGTGGGGCTGTGGCTGGTTCAGCACGGAGCAGAGGAGGTGTCGGGGCACCTCACAGCACACCCCGGTGCCTATGGGGAAGGCATCAAGGGGGTGGGGACAGGCTCTTCCCAGCACTGCCTGGTGGGAGGGCGAGAGACGGTGGCACCTCCTGACACTAGAGAGGTTCAGGCTGGAGATAAGGAAGAGAAACCAAAATCCCTGCGAGGATCATGAAGCACTGGAGTGGGTTGCCCAGAGAGGTTGTGGGACCCCTGAGGCTGGAGGTCTTCAAGACCTGAGTGGCCACAACCCAGAGCACAACTGTCACACGCCCGGGAAGGGATGCTTGCTGAAGTCCTGGAAGAGGAAACACAGTGCCAGTGGGAAACACAGCAGAGGTTTCCAAAGCTGCAACAGCTTCCAGAAGGTTTCGACTTTCTGGTTTCAGTTGGTTCAGCACCTTTCACAAACATTTATTTAGGATAGCATAGCATAGCATAGCATAGCATAGCATAGGATAGGGTAGTTCTAGCTGGCAGGGACCTAGAACGATCATCTAGTCCAACTGCCTGATCACTCCACAGCTGACCAAAAGTGAAAGCCCATCATGAAGGACATTGTCCAAATGCCTCTTTTTAAGGCACTGACAGGCATGTGGCATCGACCGCCCTTCTAGGAAGCCTGTTCCAGTGTCCAGCCATCCTCTTGGTAAAGCAGTGGTTCCTAACATCTAGTCTGAACCTCCCTTGATGCAGCTTTGAACTTTTTCCATGCGTCCTATCACTGGATCCCAGGGAAAAGAGATCAGCACCTCCGTCTCCCCTTCCCCTCCTCAGGAAGCTGTAGAGAGCAATGAGGTCACCCCTCAGCCTCCTTTTCTCCAAACTAGACAAACCCAGAGTCCTCAGCCGCTTGGCATCCATCTGCCGAGCATGTGCCAGAGATGGGTGCTTTCCAAGCAGAGGAGAAAAAAAGCCAGCGCCAAGGCAGGATCTGGAAGAGCGGGAAGAAAGCCTGTGCTCGAGGGCAGCAGCATGGGGTCCCCTTTCCCTGGCTGCTTTCCAGCCGGGCAGCCCGCCGCGTGTGCTGGTGCCTGGGGTTGTCCCTCCCCAGGTGCAGGACTTGGCGCTTCCCCTTGTTGAACTTCTTGGGGCTCCTGCCTCGGCAGGGTACGACCCGAGGGTGATGCAGAGAGCAGCACCAAGTCACGGCTCCGCGCGGGAGGAGGGACTTGGGCGCCGTCGTAGCGAGGCTGCACCGGGCAGTGCAGGCTGGTAGGAGAGCAGAGCCCCGGGACGTGGGGGCAGAGGGTGCGGTGAGGAGGAGGCCAGGCCTGGGGTGACGAGCGACTGGGGCACGGGCTGGCCCTGGAGAGCCCCCGGCTGGAAACATCTGCCCCGGGACCAGCGGCAGAGGTGCAGGCCTGGAGCTGGGCAGCACTTGCCTTCGCGGGGGACAACGAAATAGTAGCTGGCACGTGTCGAAGGACCTGTCAGCTTTAACATCCCACCCCTCCCGGCAAAAAAGCACAAAAGGCGAGGGTAGCAACGCCACCTGCACTGTTAGTAACACTGAGACTTCTTCTGCAGTTTTCATGCATTTGTTTTATTTGGATAATTGGATTTGGGGGGCTGGGAGCCCTAGAGGGCTGGCGTGTGCCCCAGCTGATGGCCCGGTCCTGGTTTGGCCATCCCCCGAGGCACCCTCCAGGGTCAGCGACGCGGTGCTGGCCTCTTGTTGGCTGGAGAGGCCTCGGGGCTGCCGGTCCTCCTCTTTGGGGGTCGCCGTGGCCCCCCAGGGGAGCGCTCGCAGCCCCGGCTGGAAGTGGAGGGCCCGGGCGCAGCCTCCCCTGGCTCCTCGTGGGGCTCTTGGTGCTCCGCAGGGATGGCAACAGGAGCAGAGGGGTGGCTGCGGGGACCCCCACCAGTGGCAGCGGATGAGGTGCCGGGGAGCTCATGCGTGCTGGCTCTCGCAGGGCTGCCGGAAGGGGCTGAGCCAGGGGCGAGAGACCCTCCTCGGGAGGCAGAGGGGCCGGGGGCACCCGCGGGGCTGCCCTCCCGCCCCCCGGCAGCACGGGCGTCCTGCCGGCCCAGCAGATGGTGGGCGTCTCTGCTGTGCCGTTGCACAGCGACACGTGCACGCTGTTGCACTAATGTCGTCGTGCGGTTTTGGAGGGAGGCCCCCAGCATCCGGCCCGGCAGCTCTGCATCCATCCGGTGGTTGGGCAGGATGCCCGTGGCGGTGTCCTCCACCATGGCTGCCTCCAGCACCCTGTTGCCAAAGATGTCCTCCAGCTCCTGGTGGACCCAAGACTGCAGGATCGGGAGGAGCGTTGCGTGGTTCCGGAAGAGGTTCATCCAGTTTGGGGGCTGGAAGCCGCCCACAGGACGCCTGGGCACCCCTTCTGCAGCCCGCCGTTGGGGTGCTGCAGGGCGACGGAGGTCCTGGGCGGCTGGGTGTCTGGGAGCTCCTGCCGCCTGGCGGACGTTTACTGATGGTGTCAGGGATGGTGTGATGACATGCTCCACATAGTCATCGTCTGCCCGCACGGAGTGCAAGATGGAGAGGATTCTCCTCTTGCACAGGGGGCACTCGGGCTTGCTTTCAGCCCACCGCAGGATGCATGGGTAGCAGAACCGGTGGAGGCATGGCATCGCAAAGCTGGCCTCCTCCCAGCTGTCCAGGCATATTGGACAGCGGTTGTCCAGCTCCGTGGCCATGCTCTCCACTCGCTGCGGTGGGCTGGGGGGAGCTGGGGATGACGAGCCGCTCCCTCTCACCAGCGCTGCAGCAGCGGGTGTCACGCTAGAAAAGGAAGAGGGGCCACGGTCATGGGCTGGCCCGGGGAAGGGTGGAAGGAATGCCCAGGTGCCTCAAGGAGGAAACCCTCCCAGCTCCCCAGGGTGAGGTTTCCCCGCACAGCTCACCTCTGCTGCTGCGAGCGCGCCTCCTGGGTGCCCCGGCTGCCTGAACGTGGCAGGGCCGGGGAAAATCCTTCGACGGCTCTGGGGTCAGGCACAGAGAGCTGCAAGGAACAACTCCCCGAGCACGACACCAGCACCAAGGCCTCGCTCAACACTCCAAACCTCGCAAACTGCTCAGCTGGAGTTCTGGCACGAGCCGGCCGGGTGAGATGCGGCGCCCGCATATAGGCAGCGAGGGATGCCTGGTCACAATCCATCGCTCGGGGACGTCACAATCCATCGCTAGGTGACATCACAGTCCATCGCTTGGAGACGTCTCAGTCCATCCCTCGGTGACATAGAACCCATCGCTCGGGGACTCAGTGGCTTCAGAACCCATCGCTTGGTGACATCACAATCCATTGCTCAGGGACATCACAACGACCATCCTCACCCATGGCGCTCGCCCCGGCAGCGCTGCGGCCTCAGCACACGTTACCGTGTGTTAGCGGGTTACCGCAGCGCCACTGCCCCCGCATGCCCCATCTCCGGTCTGGTGCTCGGCATCGGTGTTTCACGGCAGTCCCCGAGGCCTCGGCCGTGCCTTCCCAGGGCCCCGTCAGGTCGCTCCGGCCGTGGCAGATGTCTCCAGGCACATATGGCAAAAGGGTTCACTCGGTAACACCTCGTGCCTCCCCGGGAGGCTGCAGGACAAAGTCCCACAGGCTCTCCCCACACCCCAGCACTGCCGGCCAGCCCTCTGGGCTCCCCGGCTTCCTCCCACGGGGGGTCACAGGCAGCACTTGGCTCGCTCTGGGGGGTTTTCTCCCGTCTTTCTCCCCTAGCCAGAGGGCACAAGGGTGATCCCCTCTGCTCAGCACCCATCAGGCCTCATCTGGGCACTACGTCCTCTTTGGGGTCCCGGAGACAGGTCGACAAAGCAGAGGGGCTCAGGGGAGGCAAGGAGGGTCTGTGGGGCTGTGGCTGGTTCAGCACGGAGCAGAGGAGGTGTCGGGGCACCTCACAGCACACCCCGGTGCCTATGGGGAAGGCATCAAGGGGGTGGGGACAGGCTCTTCCCAGCACTGCCTGGTGGGAGGGCGAGAGACGGTGGCACCTCCTGACACTAGAGAGGTTCAGGCTGGAGATAAGGAAGAGAAACCAAAATCCCTGCGAGGATCATGAAGCACTGGAGTGGGTTGCCCAGAGAGGTTGTGGGACCCCTGAGGCTGGAGGTCTTCAAGACCTGAGTGGCCACAACCCAGAGCACAACTGTCACACGCCCGGGAAGGGATGCTTGCTGAAGTCCTGGAAGAGGAAACACAGTGCCAGTGGGAAACACAGCAGAGGTTTCCAAAGCTGCAACAGCTTCCAGAAGGTTTCGACTTTCTGGTTTCAGTTGGTTCAGCACCTTTCACAAACATTTATTTAGGATAGCATAGCATAGCATAGCATAGCATAGCATAGGATAGGGTAGTTCTAGCTGGCAGGGACCTAGAACGATCATCTAGTCCAACTGCCTGATCACTCCACAGCTGACCAAAAGTGAAAGCCCATCATGAAGGACATTGTCCAAATGCCTCTTTTTAAGGCACTGACAGGCATGTGGCATCGACCGCCCTTCTAGGAAGCCTGTTCCAGTGTCCAGCCATCCTCTTGGTAAAGCAGTGGTTCCTAACATCTAGTCTGAACCTCCCTTGATGCAGCTTTGAACTTTTTCCATGCGTCCTATCACTGGATCCCAGGGAAAAGAGATCAGCACCTCCGTCTCCCCTTCCCCTCCTCAGGAAGCTGTAGAGAGCAATGAGGTCACCCCTCAGCCTCCTTTTCTCCAAACTAGACAAACCCAGAGTCCTCAGCCGCTTGGCATCCATCTGCCGAGCATGTGCCAGAGATGGGTGCTTTCCAAGCAGAGGAGAAAAAAAGCCAGCGCCAAGGCAGGATCTGGAAGAGCGGGAAGAAAGCCTGTGCTCGAGGGCAGCAGCATGGGGTCCCCTTTCCCTGGCTGCTTTCCAGCCGGGCAGCCCGCCGCGTGTGCTGGTGCCTGGGGTTGTCCCTCCCCAGGTGCAGGACTTGGCGCTTCCCCTTGTTGAACTTCTTGGGGCTCCTGCCTCGGCAGGGTACGACCCGAGGGTGATGCAGAGAGCAGCACCAAGTCACGGCTCCGCGCGGGAGGAGGGACTTGGGCGCCGTCGTAGCGAGGCTGCACCGGGCAGTGCAGGCTGGTAGGAGAGCAGAGCCCCGGGACGTGGGGGCAGAGGGTGCGGTGAGGAGGAGGCCAGGCCTGGGGTGACGAGCGACTGGGGCACGGGCTGGCCCTGGAGAGCCCCCGGCTGGAAACATCTGCCCCGGGACCAGCGGCAGAGGTGCAGGCCTGGAGCTGGGCAGCACTTGCCTTCGCGGGGGACAACGAAATAGTAGCTGGCACGTGTCGAAGGACCTGTCAGCTTTAACATCCCACCCCTCCCGGCAAAAAAGCACAAAAGGCGAGGGTAGCAACGCCACCTGCACTGTTAGTAACACTGAGACTTCTTCTGCAGTTTTCATGCATTTGTTTTATTTGGATAATTGGATTTGGGGGGCTGGGAGCCCTAGAGGGCTGGCGTGTGCCCCAGCTGATGGCCCGGTCCTGGTTTGGCCATCCCCCGAGGCACCCTCCAGGGTCAGCGACGCGGTGCTGGCCTCTTGTTGGCTGGAGAGGCCTCGGGGCTGCCGGTCCTCCTCTTTGGGGGTCGCCGTGGCCCCCCAGGGGAGCGCTCGCAGCCCCGGCTGGAAGTGGAGGGCCCGGGCGCAGCCTCCCCTGGCTCCTCGTGGGGCTCTTGGTGCTCCGCAGGGATGGCAACAGGAGCAGAGGGGTGGCTGCGGGGACCCCCACCAGTGGCAGCGGATGAGGTGCCGGGGAGCTCATGCGTGCTGGCTCTCGCAGGGCTGCCGGAAGGGGCTGAGCCAGGGGCGAGAGACCCTCCTCGGGAGGCAGAGGGGCCGGGGGCACCCGCGGGGCTGCCCTCCCGCCCCCCGGCAGCACGGGCGTCCTGCCGGCCCAGCAGATGGTGGGCGTCTCTGCTGTGCCGTTGCACAGCGACACGTGCACGCTGTTGCACTAATGTCGTCGTGCGGTTTTGGAGGGAGGCCCCCAGCATCCGGCCCGGCAGCTCTGCATCCATCCGGTGGTTGGGCAGGATGCCCGTGGCGGTGTCCTCCACCATGGCTGCCTCCAGCACCCTGTTGCCAAAGATGTCCTCCAGCTCCTGGTGGACCCAAGACTGCAGGATCGGGAGGAGCGTTGCGTGGTTCCGGAAGAGGTTCATCCAGTTTGGGGGCTGGAAGCCGCCCACAGGACGCCTGGGCACCCCTTCTGCAGCCCGCCGTTGGGGTGCTGCAGGGCGACGGAGGTCCTGGGCGGCTGGGTGTCTGGGAGCTCCTGCCGCCTGGCGGACGTTTACTGATGGTGTCAGGGATGGTGTGATGACATGCTCCACATAGTCATCGTCTGCCCGCACGGAGTGCAAGATGGAGAGGATTCTCCTCTTGCACAGGGGGCACTCGGGCTTGCTTTCAGCCCACCGCAGGATGCATGGGTAGCAGAACCGGTGGAGGCATGGCATCGCAAAGCTGGCCTCCTCCCAGCTGTCCAGGCATATTGGACAGCGGTTGTCCAGCTCCGTGGCCATGCTCTCCACTCGCTGCGGTGGGCTGGGGGGAGCTGGGGATGACGAGCCGCTCCCTCTCACCAGCGCTGCAGCAGCGGGTGTCACGCTAGAAAAGGAAGAGGGGCCACGGTCATGGGCTGGCCCGGGGAAGGGTGGAAGGAATGCCCAGGTGCCTCAAGGAGGAAACCCTCCCAGCTCCCCAGGGTGAGGTTTCCCCGCACAGCTCACCTCTGCTGCTGCGAGCGCGCCTCCTGGGTGCCCCGGCTGCCTGAACGTGGCAGGGCCGGGGAAAATCCTTCGACGGCTCTGGGGTCGGGCACGGAGAGCTGCAAGGAACAACTCCCCGAGCACGACACCAGCACCAAGGCCTCGCTCAACACTCCAAACCTCGCAAACTGCTCAGCTGGAGTTCTGGCACGAGCCGGCCGGGTGAGATGCGGCGCCCGCATATAGGCAGCGAGGGATGCCTGGTCACAATCCATCGCTCGGGGACGTCACAATCCATCGCTAGGTGACATCACAGTCCATCGCTTGGAGACGTCTCAGTCCATCCCTCGGTGACATAGAACCCATCGCTCGGGGACTCAGTGGCTTCAGAACCCATCGCTTGGTGACATCACAATCCATTGCTCAGGGACATCACAACGACCATCCTCACCCATGGCGCTCGCCCCGGCAGCGCTGCGGCCTCAGCACACGTTACCGTGTGTTAGCGGGTTACCGCAGCGCCACTGCCCCCGCATGCCCCATCTCCGGTCTGGTGCTCGGCATCGGTGTTTCACGGCAGTCCCCGAGGCCTCGGCCGTGCCTTCCCAGGGCCCCGTCAGGTCGCTCCGGCCGTGGCAGATGTCTCCAGGCACATATGGCAAAAGGGTTCACTCGGTAACACCTCGTGCCTCCCCGGGAGGCTGCAGGACAAAGTCCCACAGGCTCTCCCCACACCCCAGCACTGCCGGCCAGCCCTCTGGGCTCCCCGGCTTCCTCCCACGGGGGGTCACAGGCAGCACTTGGCTCGCTCTGGGGGGTTTTCTCCCGTCTTTCTCCCCTAGCCAGAGGGCACAAGGGTGATCCCCTCTGCTCAGCACCCATCAGGCCTCATCTGGGCACTACGTCCTCTTTGGGGTCCCGGAGACAGGTCGACAAAGCAGAGGGGCTCAGGGGAGGCAAGGAGGGTCTGTGGGGCTGTGGCTGGTTCAGCACGGAGCAGAGGAGGTGTCGGGGCACCTCACAGCACACCCCGGTGCCTATGGGGAAGGCATCAAGGGGGTGGGGACAGGCTCTTCCCAGCACTGCCTGGTGGGAGGGCGAGAGACGGTGGCACCTCCTGACACTAGAGAGGTTCAGGCTGGAGATAAGGAAGAGAAACCAAAATCCCTGCGAGGATCATGAAGCACTGGAGTGGGTTGCCCAGAGAGGTTGTGGGACCCCTGAGGCTGGAGGTCTTCAAGACCTGAGTGGCCACAACCCAGAGCACAACTGTCACACGCCCGGGAAGGGATGCTTGCTGAAGTCCTGGAAGAGGAAACACAGTGCCAGTGGGAAACACAGCAGAGGTTTCCAAAGCTGCAACAGCTTCCAGAAGGTTTCGACTTTCTGGTTTCAGTTGGTTCAGCACCTTTCACAAACATTTATTTAGGATAGCATAGCATAGCATAGCATAGCATAGCATAGGATAGGGTAGTTCTAGCTGGCAGGGACCTAGAACGATCATCTAGTCCAACTGCCTGATCACTCCACAGCTGACCAAAAGTGAAAGCCCATCATGAAGGACATTGTCCAAATGCCTCTTTTTAAGGCACTGACAGGCATGTGGCATCGACCGCCCTTCTAGGAAGCCTGTTCCAGTGTCCAGCCATCCTCTTGGTAAAGCAGTGGTTCCTAACATCTAGTCTGAACCTCCCTTGATGCAGCTTTGAACTTTTTCCATGCGTCCTATCACTGGATCCCAGGGAAAAGAGATCAGCACCTCCGTCTCCCCTTCCCCTCCTCAGGAAGCTGTAGAGAGCAATGAGGTCACCCCTCAGCCTCCTTTTCTCCAAACTAGACAAACCCAGAGTCCTCAGCCGCTTGGCATCCATCTGCCGAGCATGTGCCAGAGATGGGTGCTTTCCAAGCAGAGGAGAAAAAAAGCCAGCGCCAAGGCAGGATCTGGAAGAGCGGGAAGAAAGCCTGTGCTCGAGGGCAGCAGCATGGGGTCCCCTTTCCCTGGCTGCTTTCCAGCCGGGCAGCCCGCCGCGTGTGCTGGTGCCTGGGGTTGTCCCTCCCCAGGTGCAGGACTTGGCGCTTCCCCTTGTTGAACTTCTTGGGGCTCCTGCCTCGGCAGGGTACGACCCGAGGGTGATGCAGAGAGCAGCACCAAGTCACGGCTCCGCGCGGGAGGAGGGACTTGGGCGCCGTCGTAGCGAGGCTGCACCGGGCAGTGCAGGCTGGTAGGAGAGCAGAGCCCCGGGACGTGGGGGCAGAGGGTGCGGTGAGGAGGAGGCCAGGCCTGGGGTGACGAGCGACTGGGGCACGGGCTGGCCCTGGAGAGCCCCCGGCTGGAAACATCTGCCCCGGGACCAGCGGCAGAGGTGCAGGCCTGGAGCTGGGCAGCACTTGCCTTCGCGGGGGACAACGAAATAGTAGCTGGCACGTGTCGAAGGACCTGTCAGCTTTAACATCCCACCCCTCCCGGCAAAAAAGCACAAAAGGCGAGGGTAGCAACGCCACCTGCACTGTTAGTAACACTGAGACTTCTTCTGCAGTTTTCATGCATTTGTTTTATTTGGATAATTGGATTTGGGGGGCTGGGAGCCCTAGAGGGCTGGCGTGTGCCCCAGCTGATGGCCCGGTCCTGGTTTGGCCATCCCCCGAGGCACCCTCCAGGGTCAGCGACGCGGTGCTGGCCTCTTGTTGGCTGGAGAGGCCTCGGGGCTGCCGGTCCTCCTCTTTGGGGGTCGCCGTGGCCCCCCAGGGGAGCGCTCGCAGCCCCGGCTGGAAGTGGAGGGCCCGGGCACAGCCTCCCCTGGCTCCTCGTGGGGCTCTTGGTGCTCCGCAGGGATGGCAACAGGAGCAGAGGGGTGGCTGCGGGGACCCCCACCAGTGGCAGCGGATGAGGTGCCGGGGAGCTCATGCGTGCTGGCTCTCGCAGGGCTGCCGGAAGGGGCTGAGCCAGGGGCGAGAGACCCTCCTCGGGAGGCAGAGGGGCCGGGGGCACCCGCGGGGCTGCCCTCCCGCCCCCCGGCAGCACGGGCGTCCTGCCGGCCCAGCAGATGGTGGGCGTCTCTGCTGTGCCGTTGCACAGCGACACGTGCACGCTGTTGCACTAATGTCGTCGTGCGGTTTTGGAGGGAGGCCCCCAGCATCCGGCCCGGCAGCTCTGCATCCATCCGGTGGTTGGGCAGGATGCCCGTGGCGGTGTCCTCCACCATGGCTGCCTCCAGCACCCTGTTGCCAAAGATGTCCTCCAGCTCCTGGTGGACCCAAGACTGCAGGATCGGGAGGAGCGTTGCGTGGTTCCGGAAGAGGTTCATCCAGTTTGGGGGCTGGAAGCCGCCCACAGGACGCCTGGGCACCCCTTCTGCAGCCCGCCGTTGGGGTGCTGCAGGGCGACGGAGGTCCTGGGCGGCTGGGTGTCTGGGAGCTCCTGCCGCCTGGCGGACGTTTACTGATGGTGTCAGGGATGGTGTGATGACATGCTCCACATAGTCATCGTCTGCCCGCACGGAGTGCAAGATGGAGAGGATTCTCCTCTTGCACAGGGGGCACTCGGGCTTGCTTTCAGCCCACCGCAGGATGCATGGGTAGCAGAACCGGTGGAGGCATGGCATCGCAAAGCTGGCCTCCTCCCAGCTGTCCAGGCATATTGGACAGCGGTTGTCCAGCTCCGTGGCCATGCTCTCCACTCGCTGCGGTGGGCTGGGGGGAGCTGGGGATGACGAGCCGCTCCCTCTCACCAGCGCTGCAGCAGCGGGTGTCACGCTAGAAAAGGAAGAGGGGCCACGGTCATGGGCTGGCCCGGGGAAGGGTGGAAGGAATGCCCAGGTGCCTCAAGGAGGAAACCCTCCCAGCTCCCCAGGGTGAGGTTTCCCCGCACAGCTCACCTCTGCTGCTGCGAGCGCGCCTCCTGGGTGCCCCGGCTGCCTGAACGTGGCAGGGCCGGGGAAAATCCTTCGACGGCTCTGGGGTCAGGCACAGAGAGCTGCAAGGAACAACTCCCCGAGCACGACACCAGCACCAAGGCCTCGCTCAACACTCCAAACCTCGCAAACTGCTCAGCTGGAGTTCTGGCACGAGCCGGCCGGGTGAGATGCAGCGCCCGCATATAGGCAGCGAGGGATGCCTGGTCACAATCCATCGCTCGGGGACGTCACAATCCATCGCTAGGTGACATCACAGTCCATCGCTTGGAGACGTCTCAGTCCATCCCTCGGTGACATAGAACCCATCGCTCGGGGACTCAGTGGCTTCAGAACCCATCGCTTGGTGACATCACAATCCATTGCTCAGGGACATCACAACGACCATCCTCACCCATGGCGCTCGCCCCGGCAGCGCTGCGGCCTCAGCACACGTTACCGTGTGTTAGCGGGTTACCGCAGCGCCACTGCCCCCGCATGCCCCATCTCCGGTCTGGTGCTCGGCATCGGTGTTTCACGGCAGTCCCCGAGGCCTCGGCCGTGCCTTCCCAGGGCCCCGTCAGGTCGCTCCGGCCGTGGCAGATGTCTCCAGGCACGTATGGCAAAAGAGTTCACTCGGTAACACCTCGTGCCTCCCCGGGAGGCTGCAGGACAAAGTCCCACAGGCTCTCCCCACACCCCAGCACTGCCGGCCAGCCCTCTGGGCTCCCCGGCTTCCTCCCACGGGGGGTCACAGGCAGCACTTGGCTCGCTCTGGGGGGTTTTCTCCCGTCTTTCTCCCCTAGCCAGAGGGCACAAGGGTGATCCCCTCTGCTCAGCACCCATCAGGCCTCATCTGGGCACTACGTCCTCTTTGGGGTCCCGGAGACAGGTCGACAAAGCAGAGGGGCTCAGGGGAGGCAAGGAGGGTCTGTGGGGCTGTGGCTGGTTCAGCACGGAGCAGAGGAGGTGTCGGGGCACCTCACAGCACACCCCGGTGCCTATGGGGAAGGCATCAAGGGGGTGGGGACAGGCTCTTCCCAGCACTGCCTGGTGGGAGGGCGAGAGACGGTGGCACCTCCTGACACTAGAGAGGTTCAGGCTGGAGATAAGGAAGAGAAACCAAAATCCCTGCGAGGATCATGAAGCACTGGAGTGGGTTGCCCAGAGAGGTTGTGGGACCCCTGAGGCTGGAGGTCTTCAAGACCTGAGTGGCCACAACCCAGAGCACAACTGTCACACGCCCGGGAAGGGATGCTTGCTGAAGTCCTGGAAGAGGAAACACAGTGCCAGTGGGAAACACAGCAGAGGTTTCCAAAGCTGCAACAGCTTCCAGAAGGTTTCGACTTTCTGGTTTCAGTTGGTTCAGCACCTTTCACAAACATTTATTTAGGATAGCATAGCATAGCATAGCATAGCATAGCATAGGATAGGGTAGTTCTAGCTGGCAGGGACCTAGAACGATCATCTAGTCCAACTGCCTGATCACTCCACAGCTGACCAAAAGTGAAAGCCCATCATGAAGGACATTGTCCAAATGCCTCTTTTTAAGGCACTGACAGGCATGTGGCATCGACCGCCCTTCTAGGAAGCCTGTTCCAGTGTCCAGCCATCCTCTTGGTAAAGCAGTGGTTCCTAACATCTAGTCTGAACCTCCCTTGATGCAGCTTTGAACTTTTTCCATGCGTCCTATCACTGGATCCCAGGGAAAAGAGATCAGCACCTCCGTCTCCCCTTCCCCTCCTCAGGAAGCTGTAGAGAGCAATGAGGTCACCCCTCAGCCTCCTTTTCTCCAAACTAGACAAACCCAGAGTCCTCAGCCGCTTGGCATCCATCTGCCGAGCATGTGCCAGAGATGGGTGCTTTCCAAGCAGAGGAGAAAAAAAGCCAGCGCCAAGGCAGGATCTGGAAGAGCGGGAAGAAAGCCTGTGCTCGAGGGCAGCAGCATGGGGTCCCCTTTCCCTGGCTGCTTTCCAGCCGGGCAGCCCGCCGCGTGTGCTGGTGCCTGGGGTTGTCCCTCCCCAGGTGCAGGACTTGGCGCTTCCCCTTGTTGAACTTCTTGGGGCTCCTGCCTCGGCAGGGTACGACCCGAGGGTGATGCAGAGAGCAGCACCAAGTCACGGCTCCGCGCGGGAGGAGAGACTTGGGCGCCGTCGTAGCGAGGCTGCACCGGGCAGTGCAGGCTGGTAGGAGAGCAGAGCCCCGGGACGTGGGGGCAGAGGGTGCGGTGAGGAGGAGGCCAGGCCTGGGGTGACGAGCGACTGGGGCACGGGCTGGCCCTGGAGAGCCCCCGGCTGGAAACATCTGCCCCGGGACCAGCGGCAGAGGTGCAGGCCTGGAGCTGGGCAGCACTTGCCTTCGCGGGGGACAACGAAATAGTAGCTGGCACGTGTCGAAGGACCTGTCAGCTTTAACATCCCACCCCTCCCGGCAAAAAAGCACAAAAGGCGAGGGTAGCAACGCCACCTGCACTGTTAGTAACACTGAGACTTCTTCTGCAGTTTTCATGCATTTGTTTTATTTGGATAATTGGATTTGGGGGGCTGGGAGCCCTAGAGGGCTGGCGTGTGCCCCAGCTGATGGCCCGGTCCTGGTTTGGCCATCCCCCGAGGCACCCTCCAGGGTCAGCGACGCGGTGCTGGCCTCTTGTTGGCTGGAGAGGCCTCGGGGCTGCCGGTCCTCCTCTTTGGGGGTCGCCGTGGCCCCCCAGGGGAGCGCTCGCAGCCCCGGCTGGAAGTGGAGGGCCCGGGCGCAGCCTCCCCTGGCTCCTCGTGGGGCTCTTGGTGCTCCGCAGGGATGGCAACAGGAGCAGAGGGGTGGCTGCGGGGACCCCCACCAGTGGCAGCGGATGAGGTGCCGGGGAGCTCATGCGTGCTGGCTCTCGCAGGGCTGCCGGAAGGGGCTGAGCCAGGGGCGAGAGACCCTCCTCGGGAGGCAGAGGGGCCGGGGGCACCCGCGGGGCTGCCCTCCCGCCCCCCGGCAGCACGGGCGTCCTGCCGGCCCAGCAGATGGTGGGCGTCTCTGCTGTGCCGTTGCACAGCGACACGTGCACGCTGTTGCACTAATGTCGTCGTGCGGTTTTGGAGGGAGGCCCCCAGCATCCGGCCCGGCAGCTCTGCATCCATCCGGTGGTTGGGCAGGATGCCCGTGGCGGTGTCCTCCACCATGGCTGCCTCCAGCACCCTGTTGCCAAAGATGTCCTCCAGCTCCTGGTGGACCCAAGACTGCAGGATCGGGAGGAGCGTTGCGTGGTTCCGGAAGAGGTTCATCCAGTTTGGGGGCTGGAAGCCGCCCACAGGACGCCTGGGCACCCCTTCTGCAGCCCGCCGTTGGGGTGCTGCAGGGCGACGGAGGTCCTGGGCGGCTGGGTGTCTGGGAGCTCCTGCCGCCTGGCGGACGTTTACTGATGGTGTCAGGGATGGTGTGATGACATGCTCCACATAGTCATCGTCTGCCCGCACGGAGTGCAAGATGGAGAGGATTCTCCTCTTGCACAGGGGGCACTCGGGCTTGCTTTCAGCCCACCGCAGGATGCATGGGTAGCAGAACCGGTGGAGGCATGGCATCGCAAAGCTGGCCTCCTCCCAGCTGTCCAGGCATATTGGACAGCGGTTGTCCAGCTCCGTGGCCATGCTCTCCACTCGCTGCGGTGGGCTGGGGGGAGCTGGGGATGACGAGCCGCTCCCTCTCACCAGCGCTGCAGCAGCGGGTGTCACGCTAGAAAAGGAAGAGGGGCCACGGTCATGGGCTGGCCCGGGGAAGGGTGGAAGGAATGCCCAGGTGCCTCAAGGAGGAAACCCTCCCAGCTCCCCAGGGTGAGGTTTCCCCGCACAGCTCACCTCTGCTGCTGCGAGCGCGCCTCCTGGGTGCCCCGGCTGCCTGAACGTGGCAGGGCCGGGGAAAATCCTTCGACGGCTCTGGGGTCAGGCACAGAGAGCTGCAAGGAACAACTCCCCGAGCACGACACCAGCACCAAGGCCTCGCTCAACACTCCAAACCTCGCAAACTGCTCAGCTGGAGTTCTGGCACGAGCCGGCCGGGTGAGATGCGGCGCCCGCATATAGGCAGCGAGGGATGCCTGGTCACAATCCATCGCTCGGGGACGTCACAATCCATCGCTAGGTGACATCACAGTCCATCGCTTGGAGACGTCTCAGTCCATCCCTCGGTGACATAGAACCCATCGCTCGGGGACTCAGTGGCTTCAGAACCCATCGCTTGGTGACATCACAATCCATTGCTCAGGGACATCACAACGACCATCCTCACCCATGGCGCTCGCCCCGGCAGCGCTGCGGCCTCAGCACACGTTACCGTGTGTTAGCGGGTTACCGCAGCGCCACTGCCCCCGCATGCCCCATCTCCGGTCTGGTGCTCGGCATCGGTGTTTCACGGCAGTCCCCGAGGCCTCGGCCGTGCCTTCCCAGGGCCCCGTCAGGTCGCTCCGGCCGTGGCAGATGTCTCCAGGCACATATGGCAAAAGGGTTCACTCGGTAACACCTCGTGCCTCCCCGGGAGGCTGCAGGACAAAGTCCCACAGGCTCTCCCCACACCCCAGCACTGCCGGCCAGCCCTCTGGGCTCCCCGGCTTCCTCCCACGGGGGGTCACAGGCAGCACTTGGCTCGCTCTGGGGGGTTTTCTCCCGTCTTTCTCCCCTAGCCAGAGGGCACAAGGGTGATCCCCTCTGCTCAGCACCCATCAGGCCTCATCTGGGCACTACGTCCTCTTTGGGGTCCCGGAGACAGGTCGACAAAGCAGAGGGGCTCAGGGGAGGCAAGGAGGGTCTGTGGGGCTGTGGCTGGTTCAGCACGGAGCAGAGGAGGTGTCGGGGCACCTCACAGCACACCCCGGTGCCTATGGGGAAGGCATCAAGGGGGTGGGGACAGGCTCTTCCCAGCACTGCCTGGTGGGAGGGCGAGAGACGGTGGCACCTCCTGACACTAGAGAGGTTCAGGCTGGAGATAAGGAAGAGAAACCAAAATCCCTGCGAGGATCATGAAGCACTGGAGTGGGTTGCCCAGAGAGGTTGTGGGACCCCTGAGGCTGGAGGTCTTCAAGACCTGAGTGGCCACAACCCAGAGCACAACTGTCACACGCCCGGGAAGGGATGCTTGCTGAAGTCCTGGAAGAGGAAACACAGTGCCAGTGGGAAACACAGCAGAGGTTTCCAAAGCTGCAACAGCTTCCAGAAGGTTTCGACTTTCTGGTTTCAGTTGGTTCAGCACCTTTCACAAACATTTATTTAGGATAGCATAGCATAGCATAGCATAGCATAGCATAGGATAGGGTAGTTCTAGCTGGCAGGGACCTAGAACGATCATCTAGTCCAACTGCCTGATCACTCCACAGCTGACCAAAAGTGAAAGCCCATCATGAAGGACATTGTCCAAATGCCTCTTTTTAAGGCACTGACAGGCATGTGGCATCGACCGCCCTTCTAGGAAGCCTGTTCCAGTGTCCAGCCATCCTCTTGGTAAAGCAGTGGTTCCTAACATCTAGTCTGAACCTCCCTTGATGCAGCTTTGAACTTTTTCCATGCGTCCTATCACTGGATCCCAGGGAAAAGAGATCAGCACCTCCGTCTCCCCTTCCCCTCCTCAGGAAGCTGTAGAGAGCAATGAGGTCACCCCTCAGCCTCCTTTTCTCCAAACTAGACAAACCCAGAGTCCTCAGCCGCTTGGCATCCATCTGCCGAGCATGTGCCAGAGATGGGTGCTTTCCAAGCAGAGGAGAAAAAAAGCCAGCGCCAAGGCAGGATCTGGAAGAGCGGGAAGAAAGCCTGTGCTCGAGGGCAGCAGCATGGGGTCCCCTTTCCCTGGCTGCTTTCCAGCCGGGCAGCCCGCCGCGTGTGCTGGTGCCTGGGGTTGTCCCTCCCCAGGTGCAGGACTTGGCGCTTCCCCTTGTTGAACTTCTTGGGGCTCCTGCCTCGGCAGGGTACGACCCGAGGGTGATGCAGAGAGCAGCACCAAGTCACGGCTCCGCGCGGGAGGAGGGACTTGGGCGCCGTCGTAGCGAGGCTGCACCGGGCAGTGCAGGCTGGTAGGAGAGCAGAGCCCCGGGACGTGGGGGCAGAGGGTGCGGTGAGGAGGAGGCCAGGCCTGGGGTGACGAGCGACTGGGGCACGGGCTGGCCCTGGAGAGCCCCCGGCTGGAAACATCTGCCCCGGGACCAGCGGCAGAGGTGCAGGCCTGGAGCTGGGCAGCACTTGCCTTCGCGGGGGACAACGAAATAGTAGCTGGCACGTGTCGAAGGACCTGTCAGCTTTAACATCCCACCCCTCCCGGCAAAAAAGCACAAAAGGCGAGGGTAGCAACGCCACCTGCACTGTTAGTAACACTGAGACTTCTTCTGCAGTTTTCATGCATTTGTTTTATTTGGATAATTGGATTTGGGGGGCTGGGAGCCCTAGAGGGCTGGCGTGTGCCCCAGCTGATGGCCCGGTCCTGGTTTGGCCATCCCCCGAGGCACCCTCCAGGGTCAGCGACGCGGTGCTGGCCTCTTGTTGGCTGGAGAGGCCTCGGGGCTGCCGGTCCTCCTCTTTGGGGGTCGCCGTGGCCCCCCAGGGGAGCGCTCGCAGCCCCGGCTGGAAGTGGAGGGCCCGGGCACAGCCTCCCCTGGCTCCTCGTGGGGCTCTTGGTGCTCCGCAGGGATGGCAACAGGAGCAGAGGGGTGGCTGCGGGGACCCCCACCAGTGGCAGCGGATGAGGTGCCGGGGAGCTCATGCGTGCTGGCTCTCGCAGGGCTGCCGGAAGGGGCTGAGCCAGGGGCGAGAGACCCTCCTCGGGAGGCAGAGGGGCCGGGGGCACCCGCGGGGCTGCCCTCCCGCCCCCCGGCAGCACGGGCGTCCTGCCGGCCCAGCAGATGGTGGGCGTCTCTGCTGTGCCGTTGCACAGCGACACGTGCACGCTGTTGCACTAATGTCGTCGTGCGGTTTTGGAGGGAGGCCCCCAGCATCCGGCCCGGCAGCTCTGCATCCATCCGGTGGTTGGGCAGGATGCCCGTGGCGGTGTCCTCCACCATGGCTGCCTCCAGCACCCTGTTGCCAAAGATGTCCTCCAGCTCCTGGTGGACCCAAGACTGCAGGATCGGGAGGAGCGTTGCGTGGTTCCGGAAGAGGTTCATCCAGTTTGGGGGCTGGAAGCCGCCCACAGGACGCCTGGGCACCCCTTCTGCAGCCCGCCGTTGGGGTGCTGCAGGGCGACGGAGGTCCTGGGCGGCTGGGTGTCTGGGAGCTCCTGCCGCCTGGCGGACGTTTACTGATGGTGTCAGGGATGGTGTGATGACATGCTCCACATAGTCATCGTCTGCCCGCACGGAGTGCAAGATGGAGAGGATTCTCCTCTTGCACAGGGGGCACTCGGGCTTGCTTTCAGCCCACCGCAGGATGCATGGGTAGCAGAACCGGTGGAGGCATGGCATCGCAAAGCTGGCCTCCTCCCAGCTGTCCAGGCATATTGGACAGCGGTTGTCCAGCTCCGTGGCCATGCTCTCCACTCGCTGCGGTGGGCTGGGGGGAGCTGGGGATGACGAGCCGCTCCCTCTCACCGGCGCTGCAGCAGCGGGTGTCACGCTAGAAAAGGAAGAGGGGCCACGGTCATGGGCTGGCCCGGGGAAGGGTGGAAGGAATGCCCAGGTGCCTCAAGGAGGAAACCCTCCCAGCTCCCCAGGGTGAGGTTTCCCCGCACAGCTCACCTCTGCTGCTGCGAGCGCGCCTCCTGGGTGCCCCGGCTGCCTGAACGTGGCAGGGCCGGGGAAAATCCTTCGACGGCTCTGGGGTCAGGCACAGAGAGCTGCAAGGAACAACTCCCCGAGCACGACACCAGCACCAAGGCCTCGCTCAACACTCCAAACCTCGCAAACTGCTCAGCTGGAGTTCTGGCACGAGCCGGCCGGGTGAGATGCGGCGCCCGCATATAGGCAGCGAGGGATGCCTGGTCACAATCCATCGCTCGGGGACGTCACAATCCATCGCTAGGTGACATCACAGTCCATCGCTTGGAGACGTCTCAGTCCATCCCTCGGTGACATAGAACCCATCGCTCGGGGACTCAGTGGCTTCAGAACCCATCGCTTGGTGACATCACAATCCATTGCTCAGGGACATCACAACGACCATCCTCACCCATGGCGCTCGCCCCGGCAGCGCTGCGGCCTCAGCACACGTTACCGTGTGTTAGCGGGTTACCGCAGCGCCACTGCCCCCGCATGCCCCATCTCCGGTCTGGTGCTCGGCATCGGTGTTTCACGGCAGTCCCCGAGGCCTCGGCCGTGCCTTCCCAGGGCCCCGTCAGGTCGCTCCGGCCGTGGCAGATGTCTCCAGGCACGTATGGCAAAAGAGTTCACTCGGTAACACCTCGTGCCTCCCCGGGAGGCTGCAGGACAAAGTCCCACAGGCTCTCCCCACACCCCAGCACTGCCGGCCAGCCCTCTGGGCTCCCCGGCTTCCTCCCACGGGGGGTCACAGGCAGCACTTGGCTCGCTCTGGGGGGTTTTCTCCCGTCTTTCTCCCCTAGCCAGAGGGCACAAGGGTGATCCCCTCTGCTCAGCACCCATCAGGCCTCATCTGGGCACTACGTCCTCTTTGGGGTCCCGGAGACAGGTCGACAAAGCAGAGGGGCTCAGGGGAGGCAAGGAGGGTCTGTGGGGCTGTGGCTGGTTCAGCACGGAGCAGAGGAGGTGTCGGGGCACCTCACAGCACACCCCGGTGCCTATGGGGAAGGCATCAAGGGGGTGGGGACAGGCTCTTCCCAGCACTGCCTGGTGGGAGGGCGAGAGACGGTGGCACCTCCTGACACTAGAGAGGTTCAGGCTGGAGATAAGGAAGAGAAACCAAAATCCTGCGAGGATCATGAAGCACTGGAGTGGGTTGCCCAGAGAGGTTGTGGGACCCCTGAGGCTGGAGGTCTTCAAGACCTGAGTGGCCACAACCCAGAGCACAACTGTCACACGCCCGGGAAGGGATGCTTGCTGAAGTCCTGGAAGAGGAAACACAGTGCCAGTGGGAAACACAGCAGAGGTTTCCAAAGCTGCAACAGCTTCCAGAAGGTTTCGACTTTCTGGTTTCAGTTGGTTCAGCACCTTTCACAAACATTTATTTAGGATAGCATAGCATAGCATAGCATAGCATAGCATAGGATAGGGTAGTTCTAGCTGGCAGGGACCTAGAACGATCATCTAGTCCAACTGCCTGATCACTCCACAGCTGACCAAAAGTGAAAGCCCATCATGAAGGACATTGTCCAAATGCCTCTTTTTAAGGCACTGACAGGCATGTGGCATCGACCGCCCTTCTAGGAAGCCTGTTCCAGTGTCCAGCCATCCTCTTGGTAAAGCAGTGGTTCCTAACATCTAGTCTGAACCTCCCTTGATGCAGCTTTGAACTTTTTCCATGCGTCCTATCACTGGATCCCAGGGAAAAGAGATCAGCACCTCCGTCTCCCCTTCCCCTCCTCAGGAAGCTGTAGAGAGCAATGAGGTCACCCCTCAGCCTCCTTTTCTCCAAACTAGACAAACCCAGAGTCCTCAGCCGCTTGGCATCCATCTGCCGAGCATGTGCCAGAGATGGGTGCTTTCCAAGCAGAGGAGAAAAAAAGCCAGCGCCAAGGCAGGATCTGGAAGAGCGGGAAGAAAGCCTGTGCTCGAGGGCAGCAGCATGGGGTCCCCTTTCCCTGGCTGCTTTCCAGCCGGGCAGCCCGCCGCGTGTGCTGGTGCCTGGGGTTGTCCCTCCCCAGGTGCAGGACTTGGCGCTTCCCCTTGTTGAACTTCTTGGGGCTCCTGCCTCGGCAGGGTACGACCCGAGGGTGATGCAGAGAGCAGCACCAAGTCACGGCTCCGCGCGGGAGGAGGGACTTGGGCGCCGTCGTAGCGAGGCTGCACCGGGCAGTGCAGGCTGGTAGGAGAGCAGAGCCCCGGGACGTGGGGGCAGAGGGTGCGGTGAGGAGGAGGCCAGGCCTGGGGTGACGAGCGACTGGGGCACGGGCTGGCCCTGGAGAGCCCCCGGCTGGAAACATCTGCCCCGGGACCAGCGGCAGAGGTGCAGGCCTGGAGCTGGGCAGCACTTGCCTTCGCGGGGGACAACGAAATAGTAGCTGGCACGTGTCGAAGGACCTGTCAGCTTTAACATCCCACCCCTCCCGGCAAAAAAGCACAAAAGGCGAGGGTAGCAACGCCACCTGCACTGTTAGTAACACTGAGACTTCTTCTGCAGTTTTCATGCATTTGTTTTATTTGGATAATTGGATTTGGGGGGCTGGGAGCCCTAGAGGGCTGGCGTGTGCCCCAGCTGATGGCCGGTCCTGGTTTGGCCATCCCCCGAGGCACCCTCCAGGGTCAGCGACGCGGTGCTGGCCTCTTGTTGGCTGGAGAGGCCTCGGGGCTGCCGGTCCTCCTCCTTTGGGGGTCGCCGTGGCCCCCCAGGGGAGCGCTCGCAGCCCCGGCTGGAAGTGGAGGGCCCGGGCACAGCCTCCCCTGGCTCCTCGTGGGGCTCTTGGTGCTCCGCAGGGATGGCAACAGGAGCAGAGGGGTGGCTGCGGGGACCCCCACCAGTGGCAGCGGATGAGGTGCCGGGGAGCTCATGCGTGCTGGCTCTCGCAGGGCTGCCGGAAGGGGCTGAGCCAGGGGCGAGAGACCCTCCTCGGGAGGCAGAGGGGCCGGGGGCACCCGCGGGGCTGCCCTCCCGCCCCCCGGCAGCACGGGCGTCCTGCCGGCCCAGCAGATGGTGGGCGTCTCTGCTGTGCCGTTGCACAGCGACACGTGCACGCTGTTGCACTAATGTCGTCGTGCGGTTTTGGAGGGAGGCCCCCAGCATCCGGCCCGGCAGCTCTGCATCCATCCGGTGGTTGGGCAGGATGCCCGTGGCGGTGTCCTCCACCATGGCTGCCTCCAGCACCCTGTTGCCAAAGATGTCCTCCAGCTCCTGGTGGACCCAAGACTGCAGGATCGGGAGGAGCGTTGCGTGGTTCCGGAAGAGGTTCATCCAGTTTGGGGGCTGGAAGCCGCCCACAGGACGCCTGGGCACCCCTTCTGCAGCCCGCCGTTGGGGTGCTGCAGGGCGACGGAGGTCCTGGGCGGCTGGGTGTCTGGGAGCTCCTGCCGCCTGGCGGACGTTTACTGATGGTGTCAGGGATGGTGTGATGACATGCTCCACATAGTCATCGTCTGCCCGCACGGAGTGCAAGATGGAGAGGATTCTCCTCTTGCACAGGGGGCACTCGGGCTTGCTTTCAGCCCACCGCAGGATGCATGGGTAGCAGAACCGGTGGAGGCATGGCATCGCAAAGCTGGCCTCCTCCCAGCTGTCCAGGCATATTGGACAGCGGTTGTCCAGCTCCGTGGCCATGCTCTCCACTCGCTGCGGTGGGCTGGGGGGAGCTGGGGATGACGAGCCACTCCCTCTCACCGGCGCTGCAGCAGCGGGTGTCACGCTAGAAAAGGAAGAGGGGCCACGGTCATGGGCTGGCCCGGGGAAGGGTGGAAGGAATGCCCAGGTGCCTCAAGGAGGAAACCCTCCCAGCTCCCCAGGGTGAGGTTTCCCCGCACAGCTCACCTCTGCTGCTGCGAGCGCGCCTCCTGGGTGCCCCGGCTGCCTGAACGTGGCAGGGCCGGGGAAAATCCTTCGACGGCTCTGGGGTCAGGCACAGAGAGCTGCAAGGAACAACTCCCCGAGCACGACACCAGCACCAAGGCCTCGCTCAACACTCCAAACCTCGCAAACTGCTCAGCTGGAGTTCTGGCACGAGCCGGCCGGGTGAGATGCGGCGCCCGCATATAGGCAGCGAGGGATGCCTGGTCACAATCCATCGCTCGGGGACGTCACAATCCATCGCTAGGTGACATCACAGTCCATCGCTTGGAGACGTCTCAGTCCATCCCTCGGTGACATAGAACCCATCGCTCGGGGACTCAGTGGCTTCAGAACCCATCGCTTGGTGACATCACAATCCATTGCTCAGGGACATCACAACGACCATCCTCACCCATGGCGCTCGCCCCGGCAGCGCTGCGGCCTCAGCACACGTTACCGTGTGTTAGCGGGTTACCGCAGCGCCACTGCCCCCGCATGCCCCATCTCCGGTCTGGTGCTCGGCATCGGTGTTTCACG
>NW_027472452.1:0-26814 GCF_965638725.1 Aptenodytes patagonicus | reverse complement strand
CTTGCTGGCCATCACCTTCCCTAGGCAGCCCTTCCACAGCCCCACAAGCACTGGCGCTCTGAGCTTCCTAGCCACAGCACAGTGGGGACGTTCCTTCTCAGCACAGCCACAGCCCAGCTCCGAAATTCAAAACGTCCAGCCACTGCTCCCACACCAAAGGGGCTAGCACTGAAAGCTCTTGCTGGCCATCACCTTCCCTAGGCAGCCCTTCCACAGCCCCACAAGCACTGGCGCTCTGAGCTTCCTAGCCACAGCACAGTGGGGACGTTCCTTCTCGGCACAGCCACAGCCCAGCTCCGAAATTCAAAACGTCCAGCCACTGCTCCCACACCAAAGGGGCTAGCACTGAAAGCTCTTGCTGGCCATCACCTGCCCTAGGCTGCCCTTCCACAGCCCCACAAGCACTGGCGCTCTGAGCTTCCTAGCCACAGCACAGTGGGGACGTTCCTTCTCAGCACAGCACAGCCCAGCTCCGAAATTCGAAACGTCCAGCCACTGCTCCCACACAAAGGGGCTAGCACTGAAAGCTCTTGCTGGCCATCACCTGCCCTAGGCAGCCCTTCCACAGCCCCACAAGCACTGGCGCTCTGAGCTTCCTAGCCACAGCACAGTGGGGACGTTCCTTCTCGGCACAGCCACAGCCCAGCTCCGAAATTCAAAACGTCCAGCCACTGCTCCCACACCAAAGGGGCTAGCACTGAAAGCTCTTGCTGGCCATCACCTTCCCTAGGCAGCCCTTCCACAGCCCCACAAGAACTGGCGCTCTGAGCTTCCTAGCCACAGCACAGTGGGGACGTTCCTTCTCGGCACAGCCACAGCCCAGCTCCGAAATTCAAAACGTCCAGCCACTGCTCCCACACCAAAGGGGCTAGCACTGAAAGCTCTTGCTGGCCATCACCTTCCCTAGGCAGCCCTTCCACAGCCCCACAAGCACTGGCGCTCTGAGCTTCCTAGCCACAGCACAGTGGGGACGTTCCTTCTCGGCACAGCCACAGCCCAGCTCCGAAATTCAAAACCTCCAGCCACTGCTCCCACACCAAAGGGGCTAGCACTGAAAGCTCTTGCTGGCCATCACCTGCCCTAGGCAGCCCTTCCACAGCCCCACAAGCACTGGCGCTCTGAGCTTCCTAGCCACAGCACAGTGGGGACGTTCCTTCTCGGCACAGCCACAGCCCAGCTCCGAAATTCGAAACGTCCAGCCACTGCTCCCACACCAAAGGGGCTAGCACTGAAAGCTCTTGCTGGCCAGCACCTGCCCTAGGCAGCCCTTCCACAGCCCCACAAGCACTGGCGCTCTGAGCTTCCTAGCCACAGCACAGTGGGGACGTTCCTTCTCGGCACAGCCACAGCCCAGCTCCGAAATTCAAAACGTCCAGCCACTGCTCCACACCAAAGGGGCTAGCACTGAAAGCTCTTGCTGGCCATCACCTTCCCTAGGCAGCCCTTCCACAGCCCCACAAGCACTGGCGCTCTGAGCTTCCTAGCCACAGCACAGTGGGGACGTTCCTTCTCGGCACAGCCACAGCCCAGCTCCGAAATTCAAAACGTCCAGCCACTGCTCCCACACCAAAGGGGCTAGCACTGAAAGCTCTTGCTGGCCATCACCTGCCCTAGGCAGCCCTTCCACAGCCCCACAAGCACTGGCGCTCTGAGCTTCCTAGCCACAGCACAGTGGGGACGTTCCTTCTCGGCACAGCCACAGCCCAGCTCTGAAATTCAAAACGTCCAGCCACTGCTCCCACACCAAAGGGGCTAGCACTGAAAGCTCTTGCTGGCCATCACCTGCCCTAGGCAGCCCTTCACAGCCCCACAAGCACTGGCGCTCTGAGCTTCCTAGCCACAGCACAGTGGGGACGTTCCTTCTCGGCACAGCCACAGCCCAGCTCGAAATTCAAAACGTCCAGCCACTGCTCCCACACCAAAGGGGCTAGCACTGAAAGCTCTTGCTGGCCATCACCTTCCCTAGGCAGCCCTTCCACAGCCCCACAAGCACTGGCGCTCTGAGCTTCCTAGCCACAGCACAGTGGGGACGTTCCTTCTCGGCACAGCCACAGCCCAGCTCCGAAATTCAAAACGTCCAGCCACTGCTCCCACACCAAAGGGGCTAGCACTGAAAGCTCTTGCTGGCCATCACCTGCCCTAGGCAGCCCTTCCACAGCCCCACAAGCACTGGCACTCTGAGCTTCCTAGCCACAGCACAGTGGGGACGTTCCTTCTCAGCACAGCCACAGCCCAGCTCCGAAATTCGAAACGTCCAGCCACTGCTCCCACACCAAAGGGGCTAGCACTGAAAGCTCTTGCTGGCCATCACCTTCCCTAGGCAGCCCTTCCACAGCCCCACAAGCACTGGCGCTCTGAGCTTCCTAGCCACAGCACAGTGGGGACGTTCCTTCTCGGCACAGCCACAGCCCAGCTCCGAAATTCAAAACGTCCAGCCACTGCTCCCACACCAAAGGGGCTAGCACTGAAAGCTCTTGCTGGCCATCACCTGCCCTAGGCAGCCCTTCCACAGCCCCACAAGCACTGGCGCTCTGAGCTTCCTAGCCACAGCACAGTGGGGACGTTCCTTCTCGGCACAGCCAGAGCGCAGCTCTGAAATTCGAAACGTCCAGCCACTGCTCCCACACCAAAGGGGCTAGCACTGAAAGATCTTGCTGGCCATCACCTTCCCTAGGCAGCCCTTCCACAGCCCCACAAGCACTGGCGCTCTGAGCTTCCTAGCCACAGCACAGTGGGGACGTTCCTTCTCGGCACAGCCACAGCCCAGCTCCGAAATTCAAAACGTCCAGCCACTGCTCCCACACCAAAGGGGCTAGCACTGAAAGCTCTTGCTGGCCATCACCTGCCCTAGGCAGCCCTTCCACAGCCCCACAAGCACTGGCGCTCTGAGCTTCCTAGCCACAGCACAGTGGGGACGTTCCTTCTCGGCACAGCCACAGCCCAGCTCCGAAATTCGAAACGTCCAGCCACTGCTCCCACACCAAAGGGGCTAGCACTGAAAGCTCTTGCTGGCCATCACCTGCCTAGGCAGCCCTTCCACAGCCCCACAAGCACTGGCGCTCTGAGCTTCCTAGCCACAGCACAGTGGGGACGTTCCTTCTCGGCACAGCCACAGCCCAGCTCCGAAATTCAAAACGTCCAGCCACTGCTCCCACACCAAAGGGGCTAGCACTGAAAGCTCTTGCTGGCCATCACCTGCCCTAGGCAGCCCTTCCACAGCCCCACAAGCACTGGCGCTCTGAGCTTCCTAGCCACAGCACAGTGGGGACGTTCCTTCTCAGCACAGCCACAGCCCAGCTCCGAAATTCAAAACGTCCAGCCACTGCTCCCACACCAAAGGGGCTAGCACTGAAAGCTCTTGCTGGCCATCACCTGCCCTAGGCAGCCCTTCCACAGCCCCACAAGCACCTGCGCTCTGAGCTTCCTAGCCACAGCACAGTGGGGACGTTCCTTCTCGGCACAGCCACAGCCCAGCTCCGAAATTCAAAACGTCCAGCCACTGCTCCCACACCAAAGGGGCTAGCACTGAAAGCTCTTGCTGGCCATCACCTGCCCTAGGCAGCCCTTCCACAGCCCCACAAGCACTGGCGCTCTGAGCTTCCTAGCCACAGCACAGTGGGGACGTTCCTTCTCGGCACAGCCACAGCCCAGCTCCGAAATTCAAAACGTCCAGCCACTGCTCCCACACCAAAGGGGCTAGCACTGAAAGCTCTTGCTGGCCATCACCTGCCCTAGGCAGCCCTTCCACAGCTCCACAAGCACTGGCGCTCTGAGCTTCCTAGCCACAGCACAGTGGGGACGTTCCTTCTCGGCACAGCCACAGCCCAGCTCCGAAATTCAAAACGTCCAGCCACTGCTCCCACACCAAAGGGGCTAGCACTGAAAGCTCTTGCTGGCCATCACCTGCCCTAGGCAGCCCTTCCACAGCCCCACAAGCACTGGCGCTCTGAGCTTCCTAGCCACAGCACAGTGGGGACGTTCCTTCTCGGCACAGCCACAGCCCAGCTCCGAAATTCAAAACCTCCAGCCACTGCTCCCACACCAAAGGGGCTAGCACTGAAAGCTCTTGCTGGCCATCACCTGCCCTAGGCATCCCTTCCACAGCCCCACAAGCACTGGCGCTCTGAGCTTCCTAGCCACAGCACAGTGGGGACGTTCCTTCTCGGCACAGCCACAGCCCAGCTCCGAAATTCAAAACGTCCAGCCACTGCTCCCACACCAAAGGGGCTAGCACTGAAAGCTCTTGCTGGCCATCACCTGCCCTAGGCAGCCCTTCCACAGCCCCACAAGCACTGGCGCTCTGAGCTTCCTAGCCACAGCACAGTGGGGACGTTCCTTCTCGGCACAGCCACAGCCCAGCTCCGAAATTCGAAACGTCCAGCCACTGCTCCCACACCAAAGGGGCTAGCACTGAAAGCTCTTGCTGGCCATCACCTTCCCCTAGGCAGCCCTTCCACAGCCCCACAAGCACTGGCGCTCTGAGCTTCCTAGCCACAGCACAGTGGGGACGTTCCTTCTCGGCACAGCCACAGCCCAGCTCCGAAATTCGAAATCTCCAGCCACTGCTCCCACACCAAAGGGGCTAGCACTGAAAGCTCTTGCTGGCCATCACCTGCCCTAGGCAGCCCTTCCACAGCCCCACAAGCACTGCGCTCTGAGCTTCCTAGCCACAGCACAGTGGGGACGTTCCTTCTCGGCACAGCCACAGCCCAGCTCCGAAATTCAAAACGTCCAGCCACTGCTCCCACACCAAAGGGGCTAGCACTGAAAGCTCTTGCTGGCCATCACCTGCCCTAGGCAGCCCTTCCACAGCCCCACAAGCACTGGCGCTCTGAGCTTCCTAGCCACAGCACAGTGGGGACGTTCCTTCTCGGCACAGCCACAGCCCAGCTCCGAAATTCAAAACGTCCAGCCACTGCTCCCACACCAAAGGGGCTAGCACTGAAAGCTCTTGCTGGCCATCACCTGCCCTAGGCAGCCCTTCCACAGCTCCCACAAGCACTGGCGCTCTGAGCTTCCTAGCCACAGCACAGTGGGACGTTCCTTCTCGGCACAGCCACAGCCCAGCTCCGAAATTCAAAACGTCCAGCCACTGCTCCCACACCAAAGGGGCTAGCACTGAAAGCTCTTGCTGGCCATCACCTGCCCTAGGCAGCCCTTCCACAGCCCCACAAGCACTGGCGCTCTGAGCTTCCTAGCCACAGCACAGTGGGGACGTTCCTTCTCGGCACAGCCACAGCCCAGCTCCGAAATTCAAAACCTCCAGCCACTGCTCCCACACCAAAGGGGCTAGCACTGAAAGCTCTTGCTGGCCATCACCTGCCCTAGGCATCCCTTCCACAGCCCCACAAGCACTGGCGCTCTGAGCTTCCTAGCCACAGCACAGTGGGGACGTTCCTTCTCGGCACAGCCACAGCCCAGCTCCGAAATTCAAAACGTCCAGCCACTGCTCCCACACCAAAGGGGCTAGCACTGAAAGCTCTTGCTGGCCATCACCTGCCCTAGGCAGCCCTTCCACAGCCCCACAAGCACTGGCGCTCTGAGCTTCCTAGCCACAGCACAGTGGGGACGTTCCTTCTCGGCACAGCCACAGCCCAGCTCCGAAATTCGAAACGTCCAGCCACTGCTCCCACACCAAAGGGGCTAGCACTGAAAGCTCTTGCTGGCCATCACCTTCCCTAGGCAGCCCTTCCACAGCCCCACAAGCACTGGCGCTCTGAGCTTCCTAGCCACAGCACAGTGGGGACGTTCCTTCTCGGCACAGCCACAGCCCAGCTCCGAAATTCGAAATCTCCAGCCACTGCTCCCACACCAAAGGGGCTAGCACTGAAAGCTCTTGCTGGCCATCACCTGCCCTAGGCAGCCCTTCCACAGCCCCACAAGCACTGGCGCTCTGAGCTTCCTAGCCACAGCACAGTGGGGACGTTCCTTCTCAGCACAGCCACAGCCCAGCTCCGAAATTCAAAACGTCCAGCCACTGCTCCCACACCAAAGGGGCTAGCACTGAAAGCTCTTGCTGGCCATCACCTGCCCTAGGCTGCCCTTCCACAGCCCCACAAGCACTGGCGCTCTGAGCTTCCTAGCCACAGCACAGTGGGGACGTTCCTTCTCGGCACAGCCACAGCCCAGCTCCGAAATTCAAAACGTCCAGCCACTGCTCCCACACCAAAGGGGCTAGCACTGAAAGCTCTTGCTGGCCATCACCTGCCCTAGGCAGCCCTTCCACAGCCCCACAAGCACTGGCGCTCTGAGCTTCCTAGCCACAGCACAGTGGGGACGTTCCTTCTCGGCACAGCGACAGCCCAGCTCCGAAATTCAAAACGTCCAGCCACTGCTCCCACACCAAAAGGGCTAGCACTGAAAGCTCTTGCTGGCCATCACCTGCCCTAGGCTGCCCTTCCACAGCCCCACAAGCACTGGCGCTCTGAGCTTCCTAGCCACAGCACAGTGGGGACGTTCCTTCTCGGCACAGCCACAGCCCAGCTCCGAAATTCGAAACGTCCAGCCACTGCTCCCACACCAAAGGGGCTAGCACTGAAAGCTCTTGCTGGCCATCACCTGCCCTAGGCAGCCCTTCCACAGCTCCCACAAGCACTGGCGCTCTGAGCTTCCTAGCCACAGCACAGTGGGGACGTTCCTTCTCGGCACAGCCACAGCCCAGCTCCGAAATTCAAAACGTCCAGCCACTGCTCCCACACCAAAGGGGCTAGCACTGAAAGCTCTTGCTGGCCATCACCTGCCCTAGGCAGCCCTTCCACAGCCCCACAAGCACTGGCGCTCTGAGCTTCCTAGCCACAGCACAGTGGGGACGTTCCTTCTCGGCACAGCCACAGCCCAGCTCCGAAATTCAAAACGTCCAGCCACTGCTCACACACCAAAGGGGCTAGCACTGAAAGCTCTTGCTGGCCATCACCTGCCCTAGGCAGCCCTTCCACAGCCCCACAAGCACTGGCGCTCTGAGCTTCCTAGCCACAGCACAGTGGGGACGTTCCTTCTCGGCACAGCCACAGCCCAGCTCCGAAATTCAAAACGTCCAGCCACTGCTCCCACACCAAAGGGGCTAGCACTGAAAGCTCTTGCTGGCCATCACCTGCCCTAGGCTGCCCTTCCACAGCCCCACAAGCACTGGCGCTCTGAGCTTCCTAGCCACAGCACAGTGGGGACGTTCCTTCTCGGCACAGCCACAGCCCAGCTCCGAAATTCAAAACGTCCAGCCACTGCTCCCACACCAAAGGGGCTAGCACTGAAAGCTCTTGCTGGCCATCACCTGCCCTAGGCTGCCCTTCCACAGCCCCACAAGCACTGGCGCTCTGAGCTTCCTAGCCACAGCACAGTGGGGACGTTCCTTCTCGGCACAGCCACAGCCCAGCTCCGAAATTCGAAACGTCCAGCCACTGCTCCCACACCAAAGGGGCTAGCACTGAAAGCTCTTGCTGGCCATCACCTTCCCTAGGCAGCCCTTCCACAGCCCCACAAGCACTGGCGCTCTGAGCTTCCTAGCCACAGCACAGTGGGGACATTCCTTCTCGGCACAGCCACAGCCCAGCTCCGAAATTCAAAACCTCCAGCCACTGCTCCCACACCAAAGGGGCTAGCACTGAAAGCTCTTGCTGGCCATCACCTGCCCTAGGCAGCCCTTCCACAGCCCCACAAGCACTGGCGCTCTGAGCTTCCTAGCCACAGCACAGTGGGGACGTTCCTTCTCGGCACAGCCACAGCCCAGCTCCGAAATTCAAAACGTCCAGCCACTGCTCCCACACCAAAGGGGCTAGCACTGAAAGCTCTTGCTGGCCATCACCTGCCCTAGGCAGCCCTTCCACAGCCCCACAAGCACTGGCGCTCTGAGCTTCCTAGCCACAGCACAGTGGGGACGTTCCTTCTCGGCACAGCCACAGCCCAGCTCCGAAATTCAAAACGTCCAGCCACTGCTCCCACACCAAAGGGGCTAGCACTGAAAGCTCTTGCTGGCCATCACCTGCCCTAGGCAGCCCTTCCACAGCTCCACAAGCACTGGCGCTCTGAGCTTCCTAGCCACAGCACAGTGGGGACGTTCCTTCTCGGCACAGCCACAGCCCAGCTCCGAAATTCAAAACGTCCAGCCACTGCTCCCACACCAAAGGGGCTAGCACTGAAAGCTCTTGCTGGCCATCACCTGCCCTAGGCAGCCCTTCCACAGCTCCACAAGCACTGGCGCTCTGAGCTTCCTAGCCACAGCACAGTGGGGACGTTCCTTCTCGGCACAGCCACAGCCCAGCTCCGAAATTCAAAACGTCCAGCCACTGCTCCCACACCAAAGGGGCTAGCACTGAAAGCTCTTGCTGGCCATCACCTTCCCTAGGCAGCCCTTCCACAGCCCCACAAGCACTGGCGCTCTGAGCTTCCTAGCCACAGCACAGTGGGGACGTTCCTTCTCGGCACAGCCAGAGCCCAGCTCCGAAATTCAAAACGTCCAGCCACTGCTCCCACACCAAAGGGGCTAGCACTGAAAGCTCTTGCTGGCCATCACCTGCCCTAGGCAGCCCTTCCACAGCCCCACAAGCACTGGCGCTCTGAGCTTCCTAGCCACAGCACAGTGGGGACGTTCCTTCTCGGCACAGCCACAGCCCAGCTCCGAAATTCAAAACGTCCAGCCACTGCTCCCACACCAAAGGGGCTAGCACTGAAAGCTCTTGCTGGCCATCACCTTCCCTAGGCAGCCCTTCCACAGCCCCACAAGCACTGGCGCTCTGAGCTTCCTAGCCACAGCACAGTGGGGACGTTCCTTCTCGGCACAGCCACAGCCCAGCTCCGAAATTCGAAATCTCCAGCCACTGCTCCCACACCAAAGGGGCTAGCACTGAAAGCTCTTGCTGGCCATCACCTGCCCTAGGCAGCCCTTCCACAGCCCCACAAGCACTGGCGCTCTGAGCTTCCTAGCCACAGCACAGTGGGGACGTTCCTTCTCAGCACAGCCACAGCCCAGCTCCGAAATTCAAACGTCCAGCCACTGCTCCCACACCAAAGGGGCTAGCACTGAAAGCTCTTGCTGGCCATCACCTGCCCTAGGCTGCCCTTCCACAGCCCCACAAGCACTGGCGCTCTGAGCTTCCTAGCCACAGCACAGTGGGGACGTTCCTTCTCGGCACAGCCACAGCCCAGCTCCGAAATTCAAAACGTCCAGCCACTGCTCCCACACCAAAGGGGCTAGCACTGAAAGCTCTTGCTGGCCATCACCTGCCCTAGGCTGCCCTTCCACAGCCCCACAAGCACTGGTGCTCTGAGCTTCCTAGCCACAGCACAGTGGGGACGTTCCTTCTCGGCACAGCCACAGCCCAGCTCCGAAATTCAAAACCTCCAGCCACTGCTCCCACACCAAAGGGGCTAGCACTGAAAGCTCTTGCTGGCCATCACCTGCCCTAGGCAGCCCTTCCACAGCCCCACAAGCACTGGCGCTCTGAGCTTCCTAGCCACAGCACAGTGGGGACGTTCCTTCTCGGCACAGCCACAGCCCAGCTCCGAAATTCAAAACGTCCAGCCACTGCTCCCACACCAAAGGGCTAGCACTGAAAGCTCTTGCTGGCCATCACCTGCCCTAGGCAGCCCTTCCACAGCCCCACAAGCACTGGCGCTCTGAGCTTCCTAGCCACAGCACAGTGGGGACGTTCCTTCTCGGCCAGCCACAGCCCAGCTCCGAAATTCAAAACGTCCAGCCACTGCTCCCACACCAAAGGGGCTAGCACTGAAAGCTCTTGCTGGCCATCACCTGCCCTAGGCAGCCCTTCCACAGCCCCACAAGCACTGGCGCTCTGAGCTTCCTAGCCACAGCACAGTGGGGACGTTCCTTCTCGGCACAGCCACAGCCCAGCTCCGAAATTCGAAATCTCCAGCCACTGCTCCCACACCAAAGGGGCTAGCACTGAAAGCTCTTGCTGGCCATCACCTGCCCTAGGCAGCCCTTCCACAGCCCCACAAGCACTGGCGCTCTGAGCTTCCTAGCCACAGCACAGTGGGGACGTTCCTTCTCAGCACAGCCACAGCCCAGCTCCGAAATTCAAAACGTCCAGCCACTGCTCCCACACCAAAGGGGCTAGCACTGAAAGCTCTTGCTGGCCATCACCTGCCCTAGGCTGCCCTTCCACAGCCCCACAAGCACTGGCGCTCTGAGCTTCCTAGCCACAGCACAGTGGGGACGTTCCTTCTCGGCACAGCCACAGCCCAGCTCCGAAATTCAAAACGTCCAGCCACTGCTCCCACACCAAAGGGGCTAGCACTGAAAGCTCTTGCTGGCCATCACCTGCCCTAGGCAGCCCTTCCACAGCCCCACAAGCACTGGCGCTCTGAGCTTCCTAGCCACAGCACAGTGGGGACGTTCCTTCTCGGCACAGCGACAGCCCAGCTCCGAAATTCAAAACGTCCAGCCACTGCTCCCACACCAAAAGGGCTAGCACTGAAAGCTCTTGCTGGCCATCACCTGCCCTAGGCAGCCCTTCCACAGCCCCACAAGCACTGGCGCTCTGAGCTTCCTAGCCACAGCACAGTGGGGACGTTCCTTCTCGGCACAGCCACAGCCCAGCTCCGAAATTCAAAACGTCCAGCCACTG
Organism: Aptenodytes patagonicus; assembly: GCF_965638725.1. NCBI lineage: Eukaryota > Metazoa > Chordata > Aves > Sphenisciformes > Spheniscidae > Aptenodytes > Aptenodytes patagonicus. The sequence goes on along the minus strand of NW_027472452.1, from coordinate 16,234 downwards.
CTCCCACACCAAAGGGGCTAGCACTGAAAGCTCTTGCTGGCCATCACCTGCCCTAGGCAGCCCTTCCACAGCTCCACAAGCACTGGCGCTCTGAGCTTCCTAGCCACAGCACAGTGGGGACGTTCCTTCTCGGCACAGCCACAGCCCAGCTCCGAAATTCAAAACGTCCAGCCACTGCTCCCACACCAAAGGGGCTAGCACTGAAAGCTCTTGCTGGCCATCACCTGCCCTAGGCAGCCCTTCCACAGCTCCACAAGCACTGGCGCTCTGAGCTTCCTAGCCACAGCACAGTGGGGACGTTCCTTCTCGGCACAGCCACAGCCCAGCTCCGAAATTCAAAACCTCCAGCCACTGCTCCCACACCAAAGGGGCTAGCACTGAAAGCTCTTGCTGGCCATCACCTTCCCTAGGCAGCCCTTCCACAGCCCCACAAGCACTGGCGCTCTGAGCTTCCTAGCCACAGCACAGTGGGGACGTTCCTTCTCGGCACAGCCAGAGCCCAGCTCCGAAATTCAAAACGTCCAGCCACTGCTCCCACACCAAAGGGGCTAGCACTGAAAGCTCTTGCTGGCCATCACCTGCCCTAGGCAGCCCTTCCACAGCCCCACAAGCACTGGCGCTCTGAGCTTCCTAGCCACAGCACAGTGGGGACGTTCCTTCTCGGCACAGCCACAGCCCAGCTCCGAAATTCAAAACGTCCAGCCACTGCTCCCACACCAAAGGGGCTAGCACTGAAAGCTCTTGCTGGCCATCACCTTCCCTAGGCAGCCCCTTCCACAGCCCCACAAGCACTGGCGCTCTGAGCTTCCTAGCCACAGCACAGTGGGGACGTTCCTTCTCGGCACAGCCACAGCCCAGCTCCGAAATTCGAAATCTCCAGCCACTGCTCCCACACCAAAGGGGCTAGCACTGAAAGCTCTTGCTGGCCATCACCTGCCCTAGGCAGCCCTTCCACAGCCCCACAAGCACTGGCGCTCTGAGCTTCCTAGCCACAGCACAGTGGGGACGTTCCTTCTCAGCACAGCCACAGCCCAGCTCCGAAATTCAAAACGTCCAGCCACTGCTCCCACACCAAAGGGGCTAGCACTGAAAGCTCTTGCTGGCCATCACCTGCCCTAGGCTGCCCTTCCACAGCCCCACAAGCACTGGCGCTCTGAGCTTCCTAGCCACAGCACAGTGGGGACGTTCCTTCTCGGCACAGCCACAGCCCAGCTCCGAAATTCAAAACGTCCAGCCACTGCTCCCACACCAAAGGGGCTAGCACTGAAAGCTCTTGCTGGCCATCACCTGCCCTAGGCTGCCCTTCCACAGCCCCACAAGCACTGGTGCTCTGAGCTTCCTAGCCACAGCACAGTGGGGACGTTCCTTCTCGGCACAGCCACAGCCCAGCTCCGAAATTCAAAACCTCCAGCCACTGCTCCCACACCAAAGGGGCTAGCACTGAAAGCTCTTGCTGGCCATCACCTGCCCTAGGCAGCCCTTCCACAGCCCCACAAGCACTGGCGCTCTGAGCTTCCTAGCCACAGCACAGTGGGGACGTTCCTTCTCGGCACAGCCACAGCCCAGCTCCGAAATTCAAAACGTCCAGCCACTGCTCCCACACCAAAGGGGCTAGCACTGAAAGCTCTTGCTGGCCATCACCTGCCCTAGGCAGCCCTTCCACAGCCCCACAAGCACTGGCGCTCTGAGCTTCCTAGCCACAGCACAGTGGGGACGTTCCTTCTCGGCACAGCCACAGCCCAGCTCCGAAATTCAAAACGTCCAGCCACTGCTCCCACACCAAAGGGGCTAGCACTGAAAGCTCTTGCTGGCCATCACCTGCCCTAGGCAGCCCTTCCACAGCCCCACAAGCACTGGCGCTCTGAGCTTCCTAGCCACAGCACAGTGGGGACGTTCCTTCTCGGCACAGCCACAGCCCAGCTCCGAAATTCGAAATCTCCAGCCACTGCTCCCACACCAAAGGGGCTAGCACTGAAAGCTCTTGCTGGCCATCACCTGCCCTAGGCAGCCCTTCCACAGCCCCACAAGCACTGGCGCTCTGAGCTTCCTAGCCACAGCACAGTGGGGACGTTCCTTCTCAGCACAGCCACAGCCCAGCTCCGAAATTCAAAACGTCCAGCCACTGCTCCCACACCAAAGGGGCTAGCACTGAAAGCTCTTGCTGGCCATCACCTGCCCTAGGCTGCCCTTCCACAGCCCCACAAGCACTGGCGCTCTGAGCTTCCTAGCCACAGCACAGTGGGGACGTTCCTTCTCGGCACAGCCACAGCCCAGCTCCGAAATTCAAAACGTCCAGCCACTGCTCCCACACCAAAGGGGCTAGCACTGAAAGCTCTTGCTGGCCATCACCTGCCCTAGGCAGCCCTTCCACAGCCCCACAAGCACTGGCGCTCTGAGCTTCCTAGCCACAGCACAGTGGGGACGTTCCTTCTCGGCACAGCGACAGCCCAGCTCCGAAATTCAAAACGTCCAGCCACTGCTCCCACACCAAAAGGGCTAGCACTGAAAGCTCTTGCTGGCCATCACCTGCCCTAGGCAGCCCTTCCACAGCCCCACAAGCACTGGCGCTCTGAGCTTCCTAGCCACAGCACAGTGGGGACGTTCCTTCTCGGCACAGCCACAGCCCAGCTCCGAAATTCAAAACGTCCAGCCACTGCTCCCACACCAAAGGGGCTAGCACTGAAAGCTCTTGCTGGCCATCACCTGCCCTAGGCAGCCCTTCCACAGCTCCACAAGCACTGGCGCTCTGAGCTTCCTAGCCACAGCACAGTGGGGACGTTCCTTCTCGGCACAGCCACAGCCCAGCTCCGAAATTCAAAACGTCCAGCCACTGCTCCCACACCAAAGGGGCTAGCACTGAAAGCTCTTGCTGGCCATCACCTTCCCTAGGCAGCCCTTCCACAGCCCCACAAGCACTGGCGCTCTGAGCTTCCTAGCCACAGCACAGTGGGGACGTTCCTTCTCGGCACAGCCACAGCCCAGCTCCGAAATTCAAAACCTCCAGCCACTGCTCCCACACCAAAGGGGCTAGCACTGAAAGCTCTTGCTGGCCATCACCTTCCCTAGGCAGCCCTTCCACAGCCCCACAAGCACTGGCGCTCTGAGCTTCCTAGCCACAGCACAGTGGGGACGTTCCTTCTCGGCACAGCCACAGCCCAGCTCCGAAATTCAAAACGTCCAGCCACTGCTCCCACACCAAAGGGGCTAGCACTGAAAGCTCTTGCTGGCCATCACCTGCCCTAGGCAGCCCTTCCACAGCCCCACAAGCACTGGCGCTCTGAGCTTCCTAGCCACAGCACAGTGGGGACGTTCCTTCTCGGCACAGCCACAGCCCAGCTCCGAAATTCGAAATCTCCAGCCACTGCTCCCACACCAAAGGGGCTAGCACTGAAAGCTCTTGCTGGCCATCACCTGCCCTAGGCAGCCCTTCCACAGCCCCACAAGCACTGGCGCTCTGAGCTTCCTAGCCACAGCACAGTGGGGACGTTCCTTCTCAGCACAGCCACAGCCCAGCTCCGAAATTCAAAACGTCCAGCCACTGCTCCCACACCAAAGGGGCTAGCACTGAAAGCTCTTGCTGGCCATCACCTGCCCTAGGCTGCCCTTCCACAGCCCCACAAGCACTGGCGCTCTGAGCTTCCTAGCCACAGCACAGTGGGGACGTTCCTTCTCGGCACAGCCACAGCCCAGCTCCGAAATTCAAAACGTCCAGCCACTGCTCCCACACCAAAGGGGCTAGCACTGAAAGCTCTTGCTGGCCATCACCTGCCCTAGGCAGCCCTTCCACAGCCCCACAAGCACTGGCGCTCTGAGCTTCCTAGCCACAGCACAGTGGGGACGTTCCTTCTCGGCACAGCGACAGCCCAGCTCCGAAATTCAAAACGTCCAGCCACTGCTCCCACACCAAAAGGGCTAGCACTGAAAGCTCTTGCTGGCCTTCACCTTCCCTAGGCAGCCCTTCCACAGCCCCACAAGCACTGGCGCTCTGAGCTTCCTAGCCACAGCACAGTGGGGACGGTCTTTCTCGGCACAGCCAGAGCCCAGCTCCGAAATTCAAAACGTCCAGCCACTGCTCCCACACCAAAGGGGCTAGCACTGAAAGCTCTTGCTGGCCATCACCTGCCCTAGGCTGCCCTTCCACAGCCCCACAAGCACTGGCGCTCTGAGCTTCCTAGCCACAGCACAGTGGGGACGTTCCTTCTCGGCACAGCCACAGCCCAGCTCCGAAATTCAAAACGTCCAGCCACTGCTCCCACACCAAAGGGGCTAGCACTGAAAGCTCTTGCTGGCCATCACCTGCCCTAGGCTGCCCTTCCACAGCCCCACAAGCACTGGTGCTCTGAGCTTCCTAGCCACAGCACAGTGGGGACGTTCCTTCTCGGCACAGCCACAGCCCAGCTCCGAAATTCAAAACCTCCAGCCACTGCTCCCACACCAAAGGGGCTAGCACTGAAAGCTCTTGCTGGCCATCACCTGCCCTAGGCAGCCCTTCCACAGCCCCACAAGCACTGGCGCTCTGAGCTTCCTAGCCACAGCACAGTGGGGACGTTCCTTCTCGGCACAGCCACAGCCCAGCTCCGAAATTCAAAACGTCCAGCCACTGCTCCCACACCAAAGGGGCTAGCACTGAAAGCTCTTGCTGGCCATCACCTGCCCTAGGCAGCCCTTCCACAGCCCCACAAGCACTGGCGCTCTGAGCTTCCTAGCCACAGCACAGTGGGGACGTTCCTTCTCGGCACAGCCACAGCCCAGCTCCGAAATTCAAAACGTCCAGCCACTGCTCCCACACCAAAGGGGCTAGCACTGAAAGCTCTTGCTGGCCATCACCTGCCCTAGGCAGCCCTTCCACAGCCCCACAAGCACTGGCGCTCTGAGCTTCCTAGCCACAGCACAGTGGGGACGTTCCTTCTCGGCACAGCCACAGCCCAGCTCCGAAATTCGAAATCTCCAGCCACTGCTCCCACACCAAAGGGGCTAGCACTGAAAGCTCTTGCTGGCCATCACCTGCCCTAGGCAGCCCTTCCACAGCCCCACAAGCACTGGCGCTCTGAGCTTCCTAGCCACAGCACAGTGGGGACGTTCCTTCTCAGCACAGCCACAGCCCAGCTCCGAAATTCAAAACGTCCAGCCACTGCTCCCACACCAAAGGGGCTAGCACTGAAAGCTCTTGCTGGCCATCACCTGCCCTAGGCTGCCCTTCCACAGCCCCACAAGCACTGGCGCTCTGAGCTTCCTAGCCACAGCACAGTGGGGACGTTCCTTCTCGGCACAGCCACAGCCCAGCTCCGAAATTCAAAACGTCCAGCCACTGCTCCCACACCAAAGGGGCTAGCACTGAAAGCTCTTGCTGGCCATCACCTGCCCTAGGCAGCCCTTCCACAGCCCCACAAGCACTGGCGCTCTGAGCTTCCTAGCCACAGCACAGTGGGGACGTTCCTTCTCGGCACAGCGACAGCCCAGCTCCGAAATTCAAAACGTCCAGCCACTGCTCCCACACCAAAAGGGCTAGCACTGAAAGCTCTTGCTGGCCATCACCTGCCCTAGGCAGCCCTTCCACAGCCCCACAAGCACTGGCGCTCTGAGCTTCCTAGCCACAGCACAGTGGGGACGTTCCTTCTCGGCACAGCCACAGCCCAGCTCCGAAATTCAAAACGTCCAGCCACTGCTCCCACACCAAAGGGGCTAGCACTGAAAGCTCTTGCTGGCCATCACCTGCCCTAGGCAGCCCTTCCACAGCTCCACAAGCACTGGCGCTCTGAGCTTCCTAGCCACAGCACAGTGGGGACGTTCCTTCTCGGCACAGCCACAGCCCAGCTCCGAAATTCAAAACGTCCAGCCACTGCTCCCACACCAAAGGGGCTAGCACTGAAAGCTCTTGCTGGCCATCACCTGCCCTAGGCAGCCCTTCCACAGCTCCACAAGCACTGGCGCTCTGAGCTTCCTAGCCACAGCACAGTGGGGACGTTCCTTCTCGGCACAGCCACAGCCCAGCTCCGAAATTCAAAACCTCCAGCCACTGCTCCCACACCAAAGGGGCTAGCACTGAAAGCTCTTGCTGGCCATCACCTTCCCTAGGCAGCCCTTCCACAGCCCCACAAGCACTGGCGCTCTGAGCTTCCTAGCCACAGCACAGTGGGGACGTTCCTTCTCGGCACAGCCACAGCCCAGCTCCGAAATTCAAAACGTCCAGCCACTGCTCCCACACCAAAGGGGCTAGCACTGAAAGCTCTTGCTGGCCATCACCTGCCCTAGGCAGCCCTTCCACAGCCCCACAAGCACTGGCGCTCTGAGCTTCCTAGCCACAGCACAGTGGGGACGTTCCTTCTCGGCACAGCCACAGCCCAGCTCCGAAATTCGAAATCTCCAGCCACTGCTCCCACACCAAAGGGGCTAGCACTGAAAGCTCTTGCTGGCCATCACCTGCCCTAGGCAGCCCTTCCACAGCCCCACAAGCACTGGCGCTCTGAGCTTCCTAGCCACAGCACAGTGGGGACGTTCCTTCTCAGCACAGCCACAGCCCAGCTCCGAAATTCAAAACGTCCAGCCACTGCTCCCACACCAAAGGGGCTAGCACTGAAAGCTCTTGCTGGCCATCACCTGCCCTAGGCTGCCCTTCCACAGCCCCACAAGCACTGGCGCTCTGAGCTTCCTAGCCACAGCACAGTGGGGACGTTCCTTCTCGGCACAGCCACAGCCCAGCTCCGAAATTCAAAACGTCCAGCCACTGCTCCCACACCAAAGGGGCTAGCACTGAAAGCTCTTGCTGGCCATCACCTGCCCTAGGCAGCCCTTCCACAGCCCCACAAGCACTGGCGCTCTGAGCTTCCTAGCCACAGCACAGTGGGGACGTTCCTTCTCGGCACAGCGACAGCCCAGCTCCGAAATTCAAAACGTCCAGCCACTGCTCCCACACCAAAAGGGCTAGCACTGAAAGCTCTTGCTGGCCTTCACCTTCCCTAGGCAGCCCTTCCACAGCCCCACAAGCACTGGCGCTCTGAGCTTCCTAGCCACAGCACAGTGGGGACGGTCTTTCTCGGCACAGCCAGAGCCCAGCTCCGAAATTCAAAACGTCCAGCCACTGCTCCCACACCAAAGGGGCTAGCACTGAAAGCTCTTGCTGGCCATCACCTGCCCTAGGCAGCCCTTCCACAGCTCCACAAGCACTGGCGCTCTGAGCTTCCTAGCCACAGCACAGTGGGGACGTTCCTTCTCGGCACAGCCACAGCCCAGCTCCGAAATTCAAAACGTCCAGCCACTGCTCCCACACCAAAGGGGCTAGCACTGAAAGCTCTTGCTGGCCATCACCTTCCCTAGGCAGCCCTTCCACAGCTCCACAAGCACTGGCGCTCTGAGCTTCCTAGCCACAGCACAGTGGGGACGTTCCTTCTCGGCACAGCCACAGCCCAGCTCCGAAATTCAAAACCTCCAGCCACTGCTCCCACACCAAAGGGGCTAGCACTGAAAGCTCTTGCTGGCCATCACCTTCCCTAGGCAGCCCTTCCACAGCCCCACAAGCACTGGCGCTCTGAGCTTCCTAGCCACAGCACAGTGGGGACGTTCCTTCTCGGCACAGCCACAGCCCAGCTCCGAAATTCAAAACGTCCAGCCACTGCTCCCACACCAAAGGGGCTAGCACTGAAAGCTCTTGCTGGCCATCACCTGCCCTAGGCAGCCCTTCCACAGCTCCACAAGCACTGGCGCTCTGAGCTTCCTAGCCACAGCACAGTGGGGACGTTCCTTCTCGGCACAGCCACAGCCCAGCTCCGAAATTCAAAACGTCCAGCCACTGCTCCCACACCAAAGGGGCTAGCACTGAAAGCTCTTGCTGGCCATCACCTTCCCTAGGCAGCCCTTCCACAGCTCCACAAGCACTGGCGCTCTGAGCTTCCTAGCCACAGCACAGTGGGGACGTTCCTTCTCGGCACAGCCACAGCCCAGCTCCGAAATTCAAAACCTCCAGCCACTGCTCCCACACCAAAGGGGCTAGCACTGAAAGCTCTTGCTGGCCATCACCTGCCCTAGGCAGCCCTTCCACAGCTCCACAAGCACTGGCGCTCTGAGCTTCCTAGCCACAGCACAGTGGGGACGTTCCTTCTCGGCACAGCCAGAGCCCAGCTCCGAAATTCAAAACGTCCAGCCACTGCTCCCACACCAAAGGGGCTAGCACTGAAAGCTCTTGCTGGCCATCACCTGCCCTAGGCAGCCCTTCCACAGCTCCACAAGCACTGGCGCTCTGAGCTTCCTAGCCACAGCACAGTGGGGACGTTCCTTCTCGGCACAGCCACAGCCCAGCTCCGAAATTCAAAACGTCCAGCCACTGCTCCCACACCAAAGGGGCTAGCACTGAAAGCTCTTGCTGGCCATCACCTGCCCTAGGCTGCCCTTCCACAGCCCCACAAGCACTGGCGCTCTGAGCTTCCTAGCCACAGCACAGTGGGGACGTTCCTTCTCGGCACAGCCACAGCCCAGCTCCGAAATTCAAAACGTCCAGCCACTGCTCCCACACCAAAGGGGCTAGCACTGAAAGCTCTTGCTGGCCATCACCTGCCCTAGGCTGCCCTTCCACAGCCCCACAAGCACTGGCGCTCTGAGCTTCCTAGCCACAGCACAGTGGGGACGTTCCTTCTCGGCACAGCCACAGCCCAGCTCCGAAATTCGAAACGTCCAGCCACTGCTCCCACACCAAAGGGGCTAGCACTGAAAGCTCTTGCTGGCCATCACCTTCCCTAGGCAGCCCTTCCACAGCCCCACAAGCACTGGCGCTCTGAGCTTCCTAGCCACAGCACAGTGGGGACATTCCTTCTCGGCACAGCCACAGCCCAGCTCCGAAATTCAAAACCTCCAGCCACTGCTCCCACACCAAAGGGGCTAGCACTGAAAGCTCTTGCTGGCCATCACCTGCCCTAGGCAGCCCTTCCACAGCCCCACAAGCACTGGCGCTCTGAGCTTCCTAGCCACAGCACAGTGGGGACGTTCCTTCTCGGCACAGCCACAGCCCAGCTCCGAAATTCAAAACGTCCAGCCACTGCTCCCACACCAAAGGGGCTAGCACTGAAAGCTCTTGCTGGCCATCACCTGCCCTAGGCAGCCCTTCCACAGCCCCACAAGCACTGGCGCTCTGAGCTTCCTAGCCACAGCACAGTGGGGACGTTCCTTCTCGGCACAGCCACAGCCCAGCTCCGAAATTCAAAACGTCCAGCCACTGCTCCCACACCAAAGGGGCTAGCACTGAAAGCTCTTGCTGGCCATCACCTGCCCTAGGCAGCCCTTCCACAGCCCCACAAGCACTGGCGCTCTGAGCTTCCTAGCCACAGCACAGTGGGGACGTTCCTTCTCGGCACAGCCACAGCCCAGCTCCGAAATTCAAAACGTCCAGCCACTGCTCCCACACCAAAGGGGCTAGCACTGAAAGCTCTTGCTGGCCATCACCTGCCCTAGGCTGCCCTTCCACAGCCCCACAAGCACTGGCGCTCTGAGCTTCCTAGCCACAGCACAGTGGGGACGTTCCTTCTCAGCACAGCCACAGCCCAGCTCCGAAATTCGAAACGTCCAGCCACTGCTCCCACACCAAAGGGGCTAGCACTGAAAGCTCTTGCTGGCCATCACCTGCCCTAGGCAGCCCTTCCACAGCCCCACAAGCACTGGCGCTCTGAGCTTCCTAGCCACAGCACAGTGGGGACGTTCCTTCTCGGCACAGCCACAGCCCAGCTCCGAAATTCGAAACGTCCAGCCACTGCTCCCACACCAAAGGGGCTAGCACTGAAAGCTCTTGCTGGCCATCACCTTCCCTAGGCAGCCCTTCCACAGCCCCACAAGCACTGGCGCTCTGAGCTTCCTAGCCACAGCACAGTGGGGACGTTCCTTCTCGGCACAGCCACAGCCCAGCTCCGAAATTCAAAACGTCCAGCCACTGCTCCCACACCAAAGGGGCTAGCACTGAAAGCTCTTGCTGGCCATCACCTGCCCTAGGCAGCCCTTCCACAGCCCCACAAGCACTGGCGCTCTGAGCTTCCTAGCCACAGCACAGTGGGGACGTTCCTTCTCGGCACAGCCAGAGCGCAGCTCTGAAATTCGAAACGTCCAGCCACTGCTCCCACACCAAAGGGGCTAGCACTGAAAGCTCTTGCTGGCCATCACCTTCCCTAGGCAGCCCTTCCACAGCCCCACAAGCACTGGCGCTCTGAGCTTCCTAGCCACAGCACAGTGGGGACGTTCCTTCTCGGCACAGCCACAGCCCAGCTCCGAAATTCAAAACGTCCAGCCACTGCTCCCACACCAAAGGGGCTAGCACTGAAAGCTCTTGCTGGCCATCACCTGCCCTAGGCAGCCCTTCCACAGCCCCACAAGCACTGGCGCTCTGAGCTTCCTAGCCACAGCACAGTGGGGACGTTCCTTCTCGGCACAGCCACAGCCCAGCTCCGAAATTCAAAACGTCCAGCCACTGCTCCCACACCAAAGGGGCTAGCACTGAAAGCTCTTGCTGGCCATCACCTGCCCTAGGCAGCCCTTCCACAGCCCCACAAGCACTGGCGCTCTGAGCTTCCTAGCCACAGCACAGTGGGGACGTTCCTTCTCGGCACAGCCACAGCCCAGCTCCGAAATTCGAAACGTCCAGCCACTGCTCCCACACCAAAGGGGCTAGCACTGAAAGCTCTTGCTGGCCATCACCTTCCCTAGGCAGCCCTTCCACAGCCCCACAAGCACTGGCGCTCTGAGCTTCCTAGCCACAGCACAGTGGGGACGTTCCTTCTCGGCACAGCCACAGCCCAGCTCCGAAATTCAAAACGTCCAGCCACTGCTCCCACACCAAAGGGGCTAGCACTGAAAGCTCTTGCTGGCCATCACCTGCCCTAGGCAGCCCTTCCACAGCCCCACAAGCACTGGCGCTCTGAGCTTCCTAGCCACAGCACAGTGGGGACGTTCCTTCTCGGCACAGCCACAGCCCAGCTCGAAATTCAAAACGTCCAGCCACTGCTCCCACACCAAAGGGGCTAGCACTGAAAGCTCTTGCTGGCCATCACCTGCCCTAGGCAGCCCTTCCACAGCCCCACAAGCACTGGTGCTCTGAGCTTCCTAGCCACAGCACAGTGGGGACGTTCCTTCTCGGCACAGCCACAGCCCAGCTCCGAAATTCAAAACGTCCAGCCACTGCTCCCACACCAAAGGGGCTAGCACTGAAAGCTCTTGCTGGCCATCACCTGCCCTAGGCAGCCCTTCCACAGCCCCACAAGCACTGGCGCTCTGAGCTTCCTAGCCACAGCACAGTGGGGACGTTCCTTCTCGGCACAGCCAGAGCGCAGCTCTGAAATTCGAAACGTCCAGCCACTGCTCCCACACCAAAGGGGCTAGCACTGAAAGCTCTTGCTGGCCATCACCTTCCCTAGGCAGCCCTTCCACAGCCCCACAAGCACTGGCGCTCTGAGCTTCCTAGCCACAGCACAGTGGGGACGTTCCTTCTCGGCACAGCGACAGCCCAGCTCCGAAATTCAAAACGTCCAGCCACTGCTCCCACACCAAAGGGGCTAGCACTGAAAGCTCTTGCTGGCCATCACCTGCCCTAGGCAGCCCTTCCACAGCCCCACAAGCACTGGCGCTCTGAGCTTCCTAGCCACAGCACAGTGGGGACGTTCCTTCTCGGCACAGCCACAGCCCAGCTCCGAAATTCAAAACCTCCAGCCACTGCTCCCACACCAAAGGGGCTAGCACTGAAAGCTCTTGCTGGCCATCACCTGCCCTAGGCAGCCCTTCCACAGCCCCACAAGCACTGGCGCTCTGAGCTTCCTAGCCACAGCACAGTGGGGACGTTCCTTCTCGGCACAGCCACAGCCCAGCTCCGAAATTCAAAACGTCCAGCCACTGCTCCCACACCAAAGGGGCTAGCACTGAAAGCTCTTGCTGGCCATCACCTGCCCTAGGCAGCCCTTCCACAGCTCCACAAGCACTGGCGCTCTGAGCTTCCTAGCCACAGCACAGTGGGGACGTTCCTTCTCGGCACAGCCACAGCCCAGCTCCGAAATTCAAAACGTCCAGCCACTGCTCCCACACCAAAGGGGCTAGCACTGAAAGCTCTTGCTGGCCATCACCTGCCCTAGGCAGCCCTTCCACAGCCCCACAAGCACTGGCGCTCTGAGCTTCCTAGCCACAGCACAGTGGGGACGTTCCTTCTCGGCACAGCCACAGCCCAGCTCTGAAATTCAAAACGTCCAGCCACTGCTCCCACACCAAAGGGGCTAGCACTGAAAGCTCTTGCTGGCCATCACCTGCCCTAGGCTGCCCTTCCACAGCCCCACAAGCACTGGTGCTCTGAGCTTCCTAGCCACAGCACAGTGGGGACGTTCCTTCTCGGCACAGCCACAGCCCAGCTCCGAAATTCGAAACGTCCAGCCACTGCTCCCACACCAAAGGGGCTAGCACTGAAAGCTCTTGCTGGCCATCACCTGCCCTAGGCAGCCCTTCCACAGCCCCACAAGCACTGGCGCTCTGAGCTTCCTAGCCACAGCACAGTGGGGACGTTCCTTCTCAGCACAGCCACAGCCCAGCTCGAAATTCAAAACGTCCAGCCACTGCTCCCACACCAAAGGGGCTAGCACTGAAAGCTCTTGCTGGCCATCACCTGCCCTAGGCAGCCCTTCCACAGCCCCACAAGCACTGGCGCTCTGAGCTTCCTAGCCACAGCACAGTGGGGACGTTCCTTCTCGGCACAGCCACAGCCCAGATCCGAAATTCAAAACGTCCAGCCACTGCTCCCACACCAAAGGGGCTAGCACTGAAAGCTCTTGCTGGCCATCACCTTCCCTAGGCAGCCCTTCCACAGCCCCACAAGCACTGGCGCTCTGAGCTTCCTAGCCACAGCACAGTGGGGACGTTCCTTCTCGGCACAGCCACAGCCCAGCTCCGAAATTCAAAACGTCCAGCCACTGCTCCCACACCAAAGGGGCTAGCACTGAAAGCTCTTGCTGGCCATCACCTGCCCTAGGCAGCCCTTCCACAGCCCCACAAGCACTGGCGCTCTGAGCTTCCTAGCCACAGCACAGTGGGGACGTTCCTTCTCGGCACAGCCACAGCCCAGCTCCGAAATTCAAAACGTCCAGCCACTGCTCCCACACCAAAGGGGCTAGCACTGAAAGCTCTTGCTGGCCATCACCTGCCCTAGGCAGCCCTTCCACAGCCCCACAAGCACTGGCGCTCTGAGCTTCCTAGCCACAGCACAGTGGGGACGTTCCTTCTCGGCACAGCCACAGCCCAGCTCCGAAATTCGAAACGTCCAGCCACTGCTCCCACACCAAAGGGGCTAGCACTGAAAGCTCTTGCTGGCCATCACCTGCCCTAGGCAGCCCTTCCACAGCCCCACAAGCACTGGCGCTCTGAGCTTCCTAGCCACAGCACAGTGGGGACGTTCCTTCTCGGCACAGCCACAGCCCAGCTCCGAAATTCAAAACGTCCAGCCACTGCTCCCACACCAAAGGGGCTAGCACTGAAAGCTCTTGCTGGCCATCACCTGCCCTAGGCAGCCCTTCCACAGCTCCACAAGCACTGGCGCTCTGAGCTTCCTAGCCACAGCACAGTGGGGACGTTCCTTCTCGGCACAGCCACAGCCCAGCTCCGAAATTCAAAACGTCCAGCCACTGCTCCCACACCAAAGGGGCTAGCACTGAAAGCTCTTGCTGGCCATCACCTGCCCTAGGCTGCCCTTCCACAGCCCCACAAGCACTGGCGCTCTGAGCTTCCTAGCCACAGCACAGTGGGGACGTTCCTTCTCGGCACAGCCACAGCCCAGCTCTGAAATTCAAAACGTCCAGCCACTGCTCCCACACCAAAGGGGCTAGCACTGAAAGCTCTTGCTGGCCATCACCTGCCCTAGGCTGCCCTTCCACAGCCCCACAAGCACTGGTGCTCTGAGCTTCCTAGCCACAGCACAGTGGGGACGTTCCTTCTCGGCACAGCCACAGCCCAGCTCCGAAATTCGAAACGTCCAGCCACTGCTCCCACACCAAAGGGGCTAGCACTGAAAGCTCTTGCTGGCCATCACCTGCCCTAGGCAGCCCTTCCACAGCCCCACAAGCACTGGCGCTCTGAGCTTCCTAGCCACAGCACAGTGGGGACGTTCCTTCTCGGCACAGCCACAGCCCAGATCCGAAATTCAAAACGTCCAGCCACTGCTCCCACACCAAAGGGGCTAGCACTGAAAGCTCTTGCTGGCCATCACCTTCCCTAGGCAGCCCTTCCACAGCCCCACAAGCACTGGCGCTCTGAGCTTCCTAGCCACAGCACAGTGGGGACGTTCCTTCTCGGCACAGCCACAGCCCAGCTCCGAAATTCAAAACGTCCAGCCACTGCTCCCACACCAAAGGGGCTAGCACTGAAAGCTCTTGCTGGCCATCACCTTCCCTAGGCAGCCCTTCCACAGCCCCACAAGCACTGGCGCTCTGAGCTTCCTAGCCACAGCACAGTGGGGACGTTCCTTCTCGGCACAGCCACAGCCCAGCTCCGAAATTCAAAACGTCCAGCCACTGCTCCCACACCAAAGGGGCTAGCACTGAAAGCTCTTGCTGGCCATCACCTGCCCTAGGCAGCCCTTCCACAGCCCCACAAGCACTGGCGCTCTGAGCTTCCTAGCCACAGCACAGTGGGGACGTTCCTTCTCGGCACAGCCACAGCCCAGCTCCCAAATTCAAAACGTCCAGCCACTGCTCCCACACCAAAGGGGCTAGCACTGAAAGCTCTTGCTGGCCATCACCTTCCCTAGGCAGCCCTTCCACAGCCCCACAAGCACTGGCGCTCTGAGCTTCCTAGCCACAGCACAGTGGGGACGTTCCTTCTCGGCACAGCCACAGCCCAGCTCCGAAATTCAAAACGTCCAGCCACTGCTCCCACACCAAAGGGGCTAGCACTGAAAGCTCTTGCTGGCCATCACCTGCCCTAGGCAGCCCTTCCACAGCCCCACAAGCACTGGTGCTCTGAGCTTCCTAGCCACAGCACAGTGGGGACGTTCCTTCTCGGCACAGCCAGAGCCCAGCTCCGAAATTCAAAACGTCCAGCCACTGCTCCCACACCAAAGGGGCTAGCACTGAAAGCTCTTGCTGGCCATCACCTGCCCTAGGCAGCCCTTCCACAGCCCCACAAGCACTGGCGCTCTGAGCTTCCTAGCCACAGCACAGTGGGGACGTTCCTTCTCGGCACAGCCACAGCCCAGCTCCGAAATTCAAAACGTCCAGCCACTGCTCCCACACCAAAGGGGCTAGCACTGAAAGCTCTTGCTGGCCATCACCTGCCCTAGGCAGCCCTTCCACAGCTCCACAAGCACTGGCGCTCTGAGCTTCCTAGCCACAGCACAGTGGGGACGTTCCTTCTCGGCACAGCCACAGCCCAGCTCCGAAATTCAAAACGTCCAGCCACTGCTCCCACACCAAAGGGGCTAGCACTGAAAGCTCTTGCTGGCCATCACCTGCCCTAGGCTGCCCTTCCACAGCCCCACAAGCACTGGCGCTCTGAGCTTCCTAGCCACAGCACAGTGGGGACGTTCCTTCTCGGCACAGCCACAGCCCAGCTCCGAAATTCAAAACGTCCAGCCACTGCTCCCACACCAAAGGGGCTAGCACTGAAAGCTCTTGCTGGCCATCACCTGCCCTAGGCTGCCCTTCCACAGCCCCACAAGCACTGGTGCTCTGAGCTTCCTAGCCACAGCACAGTGGGGACGTTCCTTCTCGGCACAGCCACAGCCCAGCTCCGAAATTCAAAACGTCCAGCCACTGCTCCCACACCAAAGGGGCTAGCACTGAAAGCTCTTGCTGGCCATCACCTGCCCTAGGCAGCCCTTCCACAGCCCCACAAGCACTGGCGCTCTGAGCTTCCTAGCCACAGCACAGTGGGGACGTTCCTTCTCAGCACAGCCACAGCCCAGCTCGAAATTCAAAACGTCCAGCCACTGCTCCCACACCAAAGGGGCTAGCACTGAAAGCTCTTGCTGGCCATCACCTGCCCTAGGCAGCCCTTCCACAGCCCCACAAGCACTGGCGCTCTGAGCTTCCTAGCCACAGCACAGTGGGGACGTTCCTTCTCGGCACAGCCACAGCCCAGCTCCGAAATTCGAAACGTCCAGCCACTGCTCCCACACCAAAGGGGCTAGCACTGAAAGCTCTTGCTGGCCATCACCTGCCCTAGGCAGCCCTTCCACAGCCCCCACAAGCACTGGCGCTCTGAGCTTCCTAGCCACAGCACAGTGGGGACGTTCCTT
>NW_027472451.1:0-26825 GCF_965638725.1 Aptenodytes patagonicus | reverse complement strand
ACCTCTAACCTTTGTGATACGTGTCCTTGAAAGTGCTTTTGGAGCTGACCCCCCCTGGCATTTCAGGCAACTAACAGGGTGACCGTTATTTGACTCATTGGGAGGCAAGGGGAAGGGGAAGGGGAAGGGGAAGGAAAGGGGAGGTGGAGGGAGGGGAAGAGAGGGAAGGAGAAGGCAAGGGGAAGGGGAAGGGTATTGGCAAGCTTATCTGAGCTGTGCTGGTGACACCAAAATGGACTTGCTTGCCTTTTTCTTCGAGTTCATGTGCGGGGACCGGGAAAAAAAAAGGCAGCAGAAGGACGCGCTAGCTAAACCCCCTTTTAATTGCTAGCAATAACAGTGCCTCTTGGCTGGGAGCACGAGAAGGACCCCGTCTTACAACTCGTGATTCCTTAAATGCAACCTTAAGACTATTGACACGTTTGCTTGTACAGTTTACAGACCGATTGGCTTTGGTCATGATCGCGTCCGTCACCATTCACTTTGGAGTATTTGTGCAGGCAAACCCCCCTGCAAGTGCGCTTCGTGCCTATTTATTAGCTGAGTTTGCAGGATTTTGTTGCAACTTTCTTTTGTAACTCCTTTCAAAAGTCTTTCCTTACTCAAAGAGTATGGAAACACCTTCCTAATTCCTGGTAAGAGTGGAGAAAACCGCTGTTCTTAGTAGGTATTAGTAAAGGATAAATCAGAATTCACAGAGCGCCTGTCAAGCCAGATGTCGTGAAAGACAGAGCTGTGTGACGGGTGTGGGGAGGTGGGAGGAGGAATCAGAGGGAGAGGTTTTGGATGTCTTGTGTATGGTGTGACTGCAAGGCACTTGGGATGAGATAGGAAACCAAGACCTGGCCATAGTAAGAAAAGAAAAGGAAAGGAAAAGGGAAAAGGAATGGAAAAGAAAAGGGAAAAGAAAAGAAAGGGGAAAGAAAGGGAAACGGGGAAAGAGACGGGAAACGACACGAAACAAAATGGAAAGGAAAGGAAAGGAAAGGAAGGAAAGGAAAGGAAAGGAAAGGAAAAAGAAAGGAAAGGAAAGGAAAGGAAAGGAAAGGAAAGGAAAGGAAAGAAGGAAAGGAAAGGAAAGAAAGGAAAGGAAAGGAAAGGAAAGGAAAAGGAAGAAAGGAAAGGAAAGAAAGAAAGGAAAGGAAAGGAAAGGAAAAGGAAAGGAAAGGAAAGGAAAGGAAAGAAAGAAAGGAAAGGAAAGGAAAAGGAAAGGAAAGGAAAGGAAAGGAAAGAAAGGAAAGGCAAGGCAAGGCAAAGGGAAAGGAAAGCAAGGAAAGGAAAGGCAAGGAAAGGCAAGGCAAAGGAAGGAAAGGCAAGGAAAGGCAAGGAAAGGAAGGAAAGGCAAGGAAAGGCAAGGAAAGGCAAGGAAAGGAAAGGAAAGGAAAGGAAAGGAAGGAAAGGAAAGGAAAGGAAAGGAAAGGAAAGGAAAGGAAAGGAAAGGAAAGGAAAAGGAAAGGAAAGGAAAGGAAAGGAAGGAAAGAAGGAAAGGAAAGGAAAAGAAAGGAAAGGCAAAGGCTATTTAAAGCAAGAAGCCCGGCAATTAACACCTGCACTTCCAAACAACTCTCCGTCTACATTGGCTAAAAGACGTGACCTGTCTCTTTTGATGTGGCAGTCAGTGCAGCTATGGAGGAAGTTGATCCTTCCCGTCTGGAGTGTTGCGAGATACAGCGCTCTATGGGAATGCAATGAGTCCAGCTAGAGCTAATTATTCTGGGAGGTGCTACTTCAGCATCCCTTTGCCTTGCAGGGCCCTTTGCAAAGAGGAAAGCATGGTCTTCCAAGGCACTGGCGACCGGTTCGTTTTCAAGCGTGACTCAAAACACAGGCTTTAGCTGATAAATTAGGTATGGTTTTGAAGTCCTCGCTCCCGACAGGCTCTCTTTTCCTAACAGCCCTCTGGACAGGGGGCACTCCTGGCAAGGGAATTCGTCTCTAGCCTCACTCTGCCTGCTGGTCCGTCACATCCCCATCAGGACACGTGCGAGGGCCAGCCTCTTCACACGGAGCTGGCATCAAACTGTTGAGATCCTTTCACTGAATAGACATAGTCTGGCTGAGTCCTGCACTCATGGCACCCGTTTTGCAGACCGATCAATTACCAAGCCTGTGCTAGGGATTGTTTTTCATCGTTTCTTTTAGTCATTTCAAAGAAAAAAAAGAAGTTCCTTTGCATCTGGATAACCTCCTCAGCAATGGCATCCCACCGCCATTCCCAGGTGGTTCCAGCTGTGCCCAGGGCACGGCCACCAAGGGCAGGGACAGCCCCCTGGGCCTCCTGGGCACGGGGACTGCCTCGGGGCCAGCACCCCAAAGGCCTTCCTCTGAAGAGCACACCTTCCTTGAGAAGAGCAGCAGACCTTCTTGAGAAGAGCAACGAAGCTGGTGAAGGGTCTAGAGCACAACTCTGAGGAGGAGCGGCTGAGGAAACTGGCCTTGTTTAGCCTGGAGAAAAGGAGGCTCAGGGGAGACCTTATCGCTCTCTACAACCGCCTGAAAGGAGGTTGTCGCGAGGTGGGGGTCGGTCTCTTCTCCCAAGTAACAAGCGCTAGGACAAGAGGAAACGGCCTCAAGTTGTGCCAGGGGAGGTTTAGATTGGAGATTGGGAGAAATCTCTTCACCGAAAGGGTTCTCAAGCATTGGAACGGGCTGCCCAGGGAAGTGGTTGAGTCACCATCCCTGGAGGTATTGAAAAGACCTGTAGGTGTGGTGCTTAGGGACATGTGTAGTGGTGGACTTGGCAGTGTTAGGTGGACGGTTGGACTCGATGATCTTAAGCGTCTTTTCCAACCTCAGCGATTCTGTGATTCCATGACTCTAGGCTTCTGTGAAGGAGGGTGGGCGGAGGGGTGGCGGGCGGGGCTGCACAGGGGGGCCCCGTCACCCCCGTGTCACAGTGCCACCACGCGGCAACGCAGCAGTCACAATGCCCCGGGGCAGCAAAAAGGGGGCATCCTCCCGTGTCCTGCGGCCAGCCTGCCCGGCAGGCAGCCCGAAGACATCCGAGAGGAAGTCCTTGAGGAGCCGGTGGAATTCCTTGGAGCGAGGCTGGAGGCTGGAGGCTGGACGAGGCTGCTGGAGGTTCTTCACTGCGAGGCCAGCTCCTGGCGGGGCCACCTTCAAAGCCCACCTGACGGATGGGAATCCTGCTTCAGCCCTCAGGGGACAGACGCCAGCTCCTCAGGAGATGACAAGAACCACCAAGCCCAGTGGCAAGACCAAGGGAATGCCTTCTGGAGGAGCACCTGAGGAGCACTGCAGAGCTCTCTGTCCTCATCCCCTGCAGAGCCAGGGGCAGCAGCCCTAAGGAATGGGATGCAGAGGTGTTGCAAGGGGTCCCAGTGCTCTGGGGCACCCACCGGTGTCCTGCCAGGTGCGGGAAGGATTCTTGCCCCCAAGGTCCATCAGGCCCGGGGGCATGTGGCCACTCGCAGAAGCCCCCGCCCGAGATGGCTCCAGGTTGAGGGAGAATAGGGCTTGGGCATCTCCTGGGAGGCGTGACCAGCCTGTGGGACGAGGACGCAGGTCTTGCTCACGTGCTCAGGGAATAGCCGATCGCCAGCTCTGGGGTCAGGAAGGAATTTTCCCCCGGGCCAGGTGGGCACTGGTCCCCGGGGGTTTTTTGCCTTCCTCTGCAGCACTGAGCATGACCACTTGTCAGGGCTCCTCCACTCCGGTCCGGCCAGGTTACTGCCTGCTGCTCACGCACCACGAAGATGGCCTCTCGTGCCCTGCACCTGCGGGGAGGAAGGCTTTTTTTTCCCCCACGGTGGGCTAGCAAGTGCCTCCGGGGGTTTTTGGCCTTCCTCTGCAGCACTCAGCACGGCCCCCTGCCAGGGCTCCTTTGGGCCATTTTGGCCAGGTGCCTGCTGCTCCTGCTCCACGAAGGTGGTCCTCATGCCCCGCATCTGGGGCGAGGAAGCTTTCTAGACTCCCAGGGGGGCCCCAAGGGGGGCCCCCGCGGCTTGCTTCTTGGCCTCTCTAGCATTGAGCACAGCCCCTTGTCAGGCCCTCCTCTGGGCCCTTGCGGCTCGCTGCTTGCCTGCTGCTCTTGCACCTCCAGGGCACCGCTCGTGCCCTGGCTCGCTCTGGCTCTCTTTCCCATGGCTGGCCAAGAAGCACAGAGGAGCAGTTTTGGGAGGGCCAAAAGGACGACTGGCATCGAGAAGTGTAATACTTTGGAAAATACCACGCACCTCCTCCTCCTCCTCCTCCTCCGCTTTTGCACGTGGTCGGTCACGGTCCTCATTCTTCACATTCTCGCTCTTCAGGAAACAGGGACTGCTCGGCCTCGATTCCTGCTGCCATATTCTTTGAGGTTTTCATCCTAAGTGATAGGGGACAGTGGTGATAGTCCTTTCTTCTCAAAGGCTGAAACAAAAGAAGAATTGAGAAACGCAAGAGAAAAAATAAGTGTAAAGTCGGGGCGGGAATGTTTTGGGGTTTTTTGGAGGCCAAGATAAAAAGGCATGTGAAAAAAGCTCATTACCAAAACAAAGAGAGAAAAAAACCCATTCCTAAAACTTTCCCGTTTCTTCTTGAGAGGGCCTTCTTTGTGCCTCAGTCAGTTACCTGCTTTCCTCTTTGTGGCAAAGGTCAACAGTTCATGAACCAGAAGAATCATGCATCCGGCTCTCCACACCACGTAGGCCATTTGCGACTTTCGGTGGCTCTCGCTTTCCTTTGCCAGGCTTCAAGGGATGTTTTTTCAAGCTAAACTGAGGCTTGCGTCAGCCTGCTCCTGGCTCCACGGGCGCACCGTCTTAATGCTTGTGAGCACCTGCTCTGAAACAGACTGAGAAAAAGACAATAAAATCCTGCTACCACCTCTAACCTTTGTGATACGTGTCCTTGAAAGTGCTTTTGGAGCTGAACCCCCCCTGGCATTTCAGGCAACTAACAGGGTGACCGTTATTTGACTCATTGGGAGGCAAGGGGGAAGGGGAAGGGGGAAGGGGAAGGAAAGGGGAGGTGGGAGGGAGAGGGGAAGAGAGGGGAAGGAGAAGGCAAGGGGAAGGGGAAGGGTATTGGCAAGCTTATCTGAGCTGTGCTGGTGACACCAAAATGGACTTGCTTGCCTTTTTCTTCGAGTTCATGTGCGGGGGACCGGGAAAAAAAAGGCAGCAGAAGGACGCGCTGGCTAAACCCCCTTTTAATTGCTAGCAATAACAGTGCCTCTTGGCTGGGAGCACGAGAAGGACCCCGTCTTACAACTCGTGATTCCCTTAAATGCAACCTTAAGACTATTGACACGTTTGCTTGTACAGTTTACAGAACCGATTGGCTTTGGTCACGATCGCGTCCGTCACCATTCACTTTGGAGTATTTGTGCAGGCGAACCCCCCTGCAAGTGCGCTTCGTGCCTATTTATTAGCTGAGTTTGCAGGATTTTGTTGCAACTTTCTTTTGTAACTCCTTTCAAAAGTCTTTCCTTACTCAAAGAGTATGGAAACACCTTCCTAATTCCTGGTAAGAGTGGAGAAAACCGCTGTTCTTAGTAGGTATTAGTAAAGGATAAATTCAGAATTCACAGAGCGCCTGTCAAGCCAGATGTCGTGAAAGACAGAGCTGTGTGACGGGTGTGGGGAGGTGGGAGGAGGAATCAGAGGGAGAGGTTTTGGATGTCTTGTGTATGGTGTGACTGCAAGGCACTTGGGATGAGATAGGAAACCAAGACCTGGCCATAGTAAGAAAAGAAAAAGGAAAGGAAAAGGGAAAAGGAATGGGAAAAGAAAAGGGAAAAGAAAAGAAAGGGGAAAAGAAAGGAAACGGGAAAGAGACGGGAAACGACATGAAACAAAATGGAAAGGCAAGGCAAGGCAAGGCAAGGCAAGGCAAGGCAAGGCAAGGCAAGGCAAGGAAAGGAAAGGAAAGGAAAGGAAAGGAAAGGAAAGGAAAGGAAAAGGAAAGGAAAGGAAAGGAAAGGAAAGGAAAGGAAAGGAAAGGAAAGGAAAGGAAAGGAAAGGAAAGGAAAGGAAAGGAAAGGAAAGGAAGGAAAGGAAAGGAATAAGGAAAGGAAAGGCAAAGGCTATTTAAAGCAAGAAGCCCGGCAATTAACACCTGCACTTCCAAACAACTCTCCGTCTACATTGGCTAAAAGACGTGACCTGTCTCTTTTGATGTGGCAGTCAGTGCAGCTATGGAGGAAGTTGATCCTTCCCGTCTGGAGTGTTGCGAGATACAGCGCTCTATGGGAATGCAATGAGTCCAGCTAGAGCTAATTATTCCGGGAGGTGCTACTTCAGCATCCCTTTGCCTTGCAGGGCCCTTTGCAAAGAGGAAAGCATGGTCTTCCAAGGCACTGGCGACCGGTTCGTTTTCAAGCGTGACTCAAAACACAGGCTTTAGCTGATAAATTAGGTATGGTTTGAAGTCCTCGCTCCCGACAGGCTCTCTTTTCCTAACAGCCCTCTGGACAGGGGGCACTCCTGGCAAGGGAATTCGTCTCTAGCCTCACTCTGCCTGCTGGTCCGTCACATCCCCATCAGGACACGTGCGAGGGCCAGCCTCTTCACACGGAGCTGGCATCAAACTGTTGAGATCCTTTCACTGAATAGACATAGTCTGGCTGAGTCCTGCACTCATGGCACCCGCTTTGCAGACCGATCAATTACCAAGCCTGTGCTAGGGGATTGTTTTTCATCGTTTCTTTTAGTCATTTCAAAGAAAAAAAAGAAGTTCCTTTGCATCTGGATAACCTCCTCAGCAATGGCATCCCACCGCCATTCCCAGGTGGTTCCAGCTGTGCCCAGGGCACGGCCACCAAGGGCAGGGACAGCCCCCTGGGCCTCCTGGGCACGGGGACTGCCTCGGGGCCAGCACCCCAAAGGCCTTCCTCTGAAGAGCACACCTTCCTTGAGAAGAGCAGCAGACCTTCCTTGAGAAGAGCAACGAAGCTGGTGAAGGGTCTAGAGCACAACTCTGAGGAGGAGCGGCTGAGGAAACTGGCCTTGTTTAGCCTGGAGAAAAGGAGGCTCAGGGGAGACCTTATCGCTCTCTACAACCGCCTGAAAGGAGGTTGTCGCGAGGTGGGGCTCGGTCTCTTCTCCCAAGTAACAAGCGCTAGGACAAGAGGAAACGGCCTCAAGTTGTGCCAGGGGAGGTTTAGATTGGAGATTGGGAGAAATCTCTTCACCGAAAGGGTTCTCAAGCATTGGAACGGGCTGCCCAGGGAAGTGGTTGAGTCACCATCCCTGGAGGTATTGAAAAGACCTGTAGGTGTGGTGCTTAGGGACGTGGTGTAGTGGTGGACTTGGCAGTGTTAGGTGGACGGTTGGACTCGATGATCTTAAGCGTCTTTTCCAACCTCAGCGATTCTGTGATTCCATGACTCTAGGCTTCTGTGAAGGAGGGTGGGCGGAGGGGTGGCGGGCGGGGCTGCACAGGGGGGCCCCGTCACCCCCGTGTCACAGTGCCACCACGCGGCAACGCAGCAGTCACAATGCCCCGGGGCAGCAAAAAGGGGGCATCCTCCCGTGTCCTGCGGCCAGCCTGCCCGGCAGGCAGCCCGAAGACATCCGAGAGGAAGTCCTTGAGGAGCCGGTGGAATTCCTTGGAGGGAGGCTGGAGGCTGGACGAGGCTGCTGGAGGTTCTTCACTGCGAGGCCAGCTCCTGGCGGGGCCACCTTCAAAGCCCACCTGACGGATGGGAATCCTGCTTCAGCCCTCAGGGGACAGACGCCAGCTCCTCAGGAGATGACAAGAACCACCAAGCCCAGTGGCAAGACCAAGGGAATGCCTTCTGGAGGAGCACCTGAGGAGCACTGCAGAGCTCTCTGTCCTCATCCCCTGCAGAGCCAGGGGCAGCAGCCCTAAGGAATGGGATGCAGAGGTGTTGCAAGGGGTCCCAGTGCTCTGGGGCACCCACCGGTGTCCTGCCAGGTGCGGGAAGGATTCTTGCCCCCAAGGTCCATCAGGCCCGGGGGCATGTGGCCACTCGCAGAAGCCCCCGCCCGAGATGGCTCCAGGTTGAGGGAGAATAGGGCTTGGGCATCTCCTGGGAGGCGTGACCAGCCCGTGGGACGAGGACGCAGGTCTTGCTCACGTGCTCAGGGAATAGCCGATCGCCAGCTCTGGGGTCAGGAAGGAATTTTCCCCCGGGCCAGGTGGGCACTGGTCCCCGGGGGTTTTTTGCCTTCCTCTGCAGCACTGAGCATGACCACTTGTCAGGGCTCCTCCGCTCCGGTCCGGCCAGGTTACTGCCTGCTGCTCACGCACCACGAAGATGGCCTCTCGTGCCCTGCACCTGCGGGGAGGAAGGCTTTTTTTCCCCCACGGTGGGCTAGCAAGTGCCTCCGGGGGTTTTTGGCCTTCCTCTGCAGCACTCAGCACGGCCCCCTGCCAGGGCTCCTTTGGGCCATTTTGGCCAGGTGCCTGCTGCTCCTGCTCCACGAAGGTGGTCCTCATGCCCCGCATCTGGGGCGAGGAAGCTTTCTAGACTCCCAGGGGGGGCCCCAAGGGGGGCCCCCGCGGCTTGCTTCTTGGCCTCTCTAGCATTGAGCACAGCCCCTTGTCAGGCCTCCTCTGGGCCCTTGCGGCTCGCTGCTTGCCTGCTGCTCTTGCACCTCCAGGGCACCGCTCGTGCCCTGGCTCGCTCTGGCTCTCTTTCCCATGGCTGGCCAAGAAGCACAGAGGAGCAGTTTTGGGAGGGCCAAAAGGACGACTGGCATCGAGAAGTGTAATACTTTGGAAAATACCACGCACCTCCTCCTCCTCCTCCTCCTCCGCTTTTGCACGTGGTCGGTCACGGTCCTCATTCTTCACATTCTCGCTCTTCAGGAAACAGGGACTGCTCGGCCTCGATTCCTGCTGCCATATTCTTTGAGGTTTTCATCCTAAGTGATAGGGGACAGTGGTGATAGTCCTTTCTTCTCAAAGGCTGAAACAAAAGAAGAATTGAGAAACGCAAGAGAAAAAATAAGTGTAAAGTCGGGGCGGGAATGTTTTGGGGGTTTTTTTGGAGGCCAAGATAAAAAGGCATGTGAAAAAAGCTCATTACCAAAACAAAGAGAGAAAAACCCCATTCCTAAAACTTTCCCGTTTCTTCTTGAGAGGGCCTTCTTTGTGCCTCAGTCAGTTACCTGCTTTCCTCTTTGTGGCAAAGGTCAACAGTTCATGAACCAGAAGAATCATGCATCCGGCTCTCCACACCACGTAGGCCATTTGCGACTTTCGGTGGCTCTCGCTTTCCTTTGCCAGGCTTCAAGGGATGTTTTTTCAAGCTAAACTGAGGCTTGCGTCAGCCTGCTCCTGGCTCCACGGGCGCACCGTCTTAATGCTTGTGAGCACCTGCTCTGAAACAGACTGAGAAAAAGACAATAAAATCCTGCTACCACCTCTAACCTTTGTGATACGTGTCCTTGAAAGTGCTTTTGGAGCTGAACCCCCCCTGGCATTTCAGGCAACTAACAGGGTGACCGTTATTTGACTCATTGGGAGGCAAGGGGAAGGGGAAGGGGAAGGGGAAGGAAAGGGGAGGTGGGAGGGAGGGGAAGAGAGGGGAAGGAGAAGGCAAGGGGAAGGGGAAGGGTATTGGCAAGCTTATCTGAGCTGTGCTGGTGACACCAAAATGGACTTGCTTGCCTTTTTCTTCGAGTTCATGTGCGGGGACCGGGAAAAAAAAGGCAGCAGAAGGACGCGCTGGCTAAACCCCCTTTTAATTGCTAGCAATAACAGTGCCTCTTGGCTGGGAGCACGAGAAGGACCCCGTCTTACAACTCGTGATTCCTTAAATGCAACCTTAAGACTATTGACACGTTTGCTTGTACAGTTTACAGAACCGATTGGCTTTGGTCACGATCGCGTCCGTCACCATTCACTTTGGAGTATTTGTGCAGGCGAACCCCCCTGCAAGTGCGCTTCGTGCCTATTTATTAGCTGAGTTTGCAGGATTTTGTTGCAACTTTCTTTTGTAACTCCTTTCAAAAGTCTTTCCTTACTCAAAGAGTATGGAAACACCTTCCTAATTCCTGGTAAGAGTGGAGAAAACCGCTGTTCTTAGTAGGTATTAGTAAAGGATAAATCAGAATTCACAGAGCGCCTGTCAAGCCAGATGTCGTGAAAGACAGAGCTGTGTGACGGGTGTGGGGAGGTGGGAGGAGGAATCAGAGGGAGAGGTTTTGGATGTCTTGTGTATGGTGTGACTGCAAGGCACTTGGGATGAGATAGGAAACCAAGACCTGGCCATAGTAAGAAAAGAAAAAGGAAAGGAAAAGGGAAAAGGAATGGGAAAAGAAAAGGGAAAAGAAAAGAAAGGGGAAAAGAAAGGAAACGGGAAAGAGACGGGAAACGACATGAAACAAAATGGAAAGGCAAGGCAAGGCAAGGCAAGGCAAGGCAAGGCAAGGCAAGGCAAGGCAAGGCAAGGCAAGGCAAGGAAAGGAAAGGAAAGGAAAGGAAAGGAAAGGAAAGGAAAGGAAAGGAAAGGAAAGGAAAGGAAAGGAATAAGGAAAGGAAAGGCAAAGGCTATTTAAAGCAAGAAGCCCGGCAATTAACACCTGCACTTCCAAACAACTCTCCGTCTACATTGGCTAAAAGACGTGACCTGTCTCTTTTGATGTGGCAGTCAGTGCAGCTATGGAGGAAGTTGATCCTTCCCGTCTGGAGTGTTGCGAGATACAGCGCTCTATGGGAATGCAATGAGTCCAGCTAGAGCTAATTATTCCGGGAGGTGCTACTTCAGCATCCCTTTGCCTTGCAGGGCCCTTTGCAAAGAGGAAAGCATGGTCTTCCAAGGCACTGGCGACCGGTTCGTTTTCAAGCGTGACTCAAAACACAGGCTTTAGCTGATAAATTAGGTATGGTTTGAAGTCCTCGCTCCCGACAGGCTCTCTTTTCCTAACAGCCCTCTGGACAGGGGGCACTCCTGGCAAGGGAATTCGTCTCTAGCCTCACTCTGCCTGCTGGTCCGTCACATCCCCATCAGGACACGTGCGAGGGCCAGCCTCTTCACACGGAGCTGGCATCAAACTGTTGAGATCCTTTCACTGAATAGACATAGTCTGGCTGAGTCCTGCGCTCATGGCACCCGCTTTGCAGACCGATCAATTACCAAGCCTGTGCTAGGGGATTGTTTTTCATCGTTTCTTTTAGTCATTTCAAAGAAAAAAAAGAAGTTCCTTTGCATCTGGATAACCTCCTCAGCAATGGCATCCCACCGCCATTCCCAGGTGGTTCCAGCTGTGCCCAGGGCACGGCCACCAAGGGCAGGGACAGCCCCCTGGGCCTCCTGGGCACGGGGACTGCCTCAGGACCAGCACCCCAAAGGCCTTCCTCTGAAGAGCACACCTTCCTTGAGAAGAGCAGCAGACCTTCCTTGAGAAGAGCAACGAAGCTGGTGAAGGGTCTAGAGCACAACTCTGAGGAGGAGCGGCTGAGGAAACTGGCCTTGTTTAGCCTGGAGAAAAGGAGGCTCAGGGGAGACCTTATCGCTCTCTACAACCGCCTGAAAGGAGGTTGTCGCGAGGTGGGGCTCGGTCTCTTCTCCCAAGTAACAAGCGCTAGGACAAGAGGAAACGGCCTCAAGTTGTGCCAGGGGAGGTTTAGATTGGAGATTGGGAGAAATCTCTTCACCGAAAGGGTTCTCAAGCATTGGAACGGGCTGCCCAGGGAAGTGGTTGAGTCACCATCCCTGGAGGTATTGAAAAGACCTGTAGGTGTGGTGCTTAGGGACATGGTGTAGTGGTGGACTTGGCAGTGTTAGGTGGACGGTTGGACTCGATGATCTTAAGCGTCTTTTCCAACCTCAGCGATTCTGTGATTCCATGACTCTAGGCTTCTGTGAAGGAGGGTGGGCGGAGGGGTGGCGGGCGGGGCTGCACAGGGGGGCCCCGTCACCCCCGTGTCACAGTGCCACCACGCGGCAACGCAGCAGTCACAATGCCCCGGGGCAGCAAAAAGGGGGCATCCTCCCGTGTCCTGCGGCCAGCCTGCCCAGCAGGCAGCCCGAAGACATCCGAGAGGAAGTCCTTGAGGAGCCGGTGGAATTCCTTGGAGGGAGGCTGGAGGCTGGACGAGGCTGCTGGAGGTTCTTCACTGCGAGGCCAGCTCCTGGCGGGGCCACCTTCAAAGCCCACCTGACGGATGGGAATCCTGCTTCAGCCCTCAGGGGACAGACGCCAGCTCCTCAGGAGATGACAAGAACCACCAAGCCCAGTGGCAAGACCAAGGGAATGCCTTCTGGAGGAGCACCTGAGGAGCACTGCAGAGCTCTCTGTCCTCATCCCCTGCAGAGCCAGGGGCAGCAGCCCTAAGGAATGGGATGCAGAGGTGTTGCAAGGGGTCCCAGTGCTCTGGGGCACCCACCGGTGTCCTGCCAGGTGCGGGAAGGATTCTTGCCCCCAAGGTCCATCAGGCCCGGGGGCATGTGGCCACTCGCAGAAGCCCCCGCCCGAGATGGCTCCAGGTTGAGGGAGAATAGGGCTTGGGCATCTCCTGGGAGGCGCGACCAGCCCGTGGGACGAGGACGCAGGTCTTGCTCACGTGCTCAGGGAATAGCCGATCGCCAGCTCTGGGGTCAGGAAGGAATTTTCCCCCGGGCCAGGTGGGCACTGGTCCCCGGGGGTTTTTTGCCTTCCTCTGCAGCACTGAGCATGACCACTTGTCAGGGCTCCTCCGCTCCGGTCCGGCCAGGTTACTGCCTGCTGCTCACGCACCACGAAGATGGCCTCTCGTGCCCTGCACCTGCGGGGAGGAAGGCTTTTTTTCCCCCACGGTGGGCTAGCAAGTGCCTCCGGGGGTTTTTGGCCTTCCTCTGCAGCACTCAGCACGGCCCCCTGCCAGGGCTCCTTTGGGCCATTTTGGCCAGGTGCCTGCTGCTCCTGCTCCACGAAGGTGGTCCTCATGCCCCGCATCCGGGGCGAGGAAGCTTTCTAGACTCCCAGGGGGGGCCCCAAGGGGGGCCCCCGCGGCTTGCTTCTTGGCCTCTCTAGCATTGAGCACAGCCCCTTGTCAGGCCTCCTCTGGGCCCTTGCGGCTCGCTGCTTGCCTGCTGCTCTTGCACCTCCAGGGCACCGCTCGTGCCCTGGCTCGCTCTGGCTCTCTTTCCCATGGCTGGCCAAGAAGCACAGAGGAGCAGTTTTGGGAGGGCAAAAAGGACGACTGGCATCGAGAAGTGTAATACTTTGGAAAATACCACGCACCTCCTCCTCCTCCTCCTCCTCCTCCGCTTTTGCACGTGGTCGGTCACGGTCCTCATTCTTCACATTCTCGCTCTTCAGGAAACAGGGACTGCTCGGCCTCGATTCCTGCTGCCATATTCTTTGAGGTTTTCATCCTAAGTGATAGGGGACAGTGGTGATAGTCCTTTCTTCTCAAAGGCTGAAACAAAAGAAGAATTGAGAAACGCAAGAGAAAAAATAAGTGTAAAGTCGGGGCGGGAATGTTTTGGGGTTTTTTTTGGAGGCCAAGATAAAAAGGCATGTGAAAAAAGCTCATTACCAAAACAAAGAGAGAAAAACCCCATTCCTAAAACTTTCCCGTTTCTTCTTGAGAGGGCCTTCTTTGTGCCTCAGTCAGTTACCTGCTTTCCTCTTTGTGGCAAAGGTCAACAGTTCATGAACCAGAAGAATCATGCATCCGGCTCTCCACACCACGTAGGCCATTTGCGACTTTCGGTGGCTCTCGCTTTCCTTTGCCAGGCTTCAAGGGATGTTTTTTCAAGCTAAACTGAGGCTTGCGTCAGCCTGCTCCTGGCTCCACGGGCGCACCGTCTTAATGCTTGTGAGCACCTGCTCTGAAACAGACTGAGAAAAAGACAATAAAATCCTGCTACCACCTCTAACCTTTGTGATACGTGTCCTTGAAAGTGCTTTTGGAGCTGAACCCCCCCTGGCATTTCAGGCAACTAACAGGGTGACCGTTATTTGACTCATTGGGAGGCAAGGGGAAGGGGAAGGGGAAGGGGAAGGAAAGGGGAGGTGGGAGGGAGGGGAAGAGAGGGGAAGGAGAAGGCAAGGGGAAGGGGAAGGGTATTGGCAAGCTTATCTGAGCTGTGCTGGTGACACCAAAATGGACTTGCTTGCCTTTTTCTTCGAGTTCATGTGCGGGGACCGGGAAAAAAAAGGCAGCAGAAGGACGCGCTGGCTAAACCCCCTTTTAATTGCTAGCAATAACAGTGCCTCTTGGCTGGGAGCACGAGAAGGACCCCGTCTTACAACTCGTGATTCCTTAAATGCAACCTTAAGACTATTGACACGTTTGCTTGTACAGTTTACAGAACCGATTGGCTTTGGTCACGATCGCGTCCGTCACCATTCACTTTGGAGTATTTGTGCAGGCGAACCCCCCTGCAAGTGCGCTTCGTGCCTATTTATTAGCTGAGTTTGCAGGATTTTGTTGCAACTTTCTTTTGTAACTCCTTTCAAAAGTCTTTCCTTACTCAAAGAGTATGGAAACACCTTCCTAATTCCTGGTAAGAGTGGAGAAAACCGCTGTTCTTAGTAGGTATTAGTAAAGGATAAATCAGAATTCACAGAGCGCCTGTCAAGCCAGATGTCGTGAAAGACAGAGCTGTGTGACGGGTGTGGGGAGGTGGGAGGAGGAATCAGAGGGAGAGGTTTTGGATGTCTTGTGTATGGTGTGACTGCAAGGCACTTGGGATGAGATAGGAAACCAAGACCTGGCCATAGTAAGAAAAGAAAAAGGAAAGGAAAAGGGAAAAGGAATGGGAAAAGAAAAGGGAAAAGAAAAGAAAGGGGAAAAGAAAGGAAACGGGAAAGAGACGGGAAACGACATGAAACAAAATGGAAAGGCAAGGCAAGGCAAGGCAAGGCAAGGCAAGGCAAGGCAAGGCAAGTCAAGGCAAGGAAAGGAAAGGAAAGGAAAGGAAAGGAAAGGAAAGGAAAGGAAAGGAAAGGAAAGGAAAGGAAAGGAAAGGAATAAGGAAAGGAAAGGCAAAGGCTATTTAAAGCAAGAAGCCCGGCAATTAACACCTGCACTTCCAAACAACTCTCCGTCTACATTGGCTAAAAGACGTGACCTGTCTCTTTTGATGTGGCAGTCAGTGCAGCTATGGAGGAAGTTGATCCTTCCCGTCTGGAGTGTTGCGAGATACAGCGCTCTATGGGAATGCAATGAGTCCAGCTAGAGCTAATTATTCCGGGAGGTGCTACTTCAGCATCCCTTTGCCTTGCAGGGCCCTTTGCAAAGAGGAAAGCATGGTCTTCCAAGGCACTGGCGACCGGTTCGTTTTCAAGCGTGACTCAAAACACAGGCTTTAGCTGATAAATTAGGTATGGTTTGAAGTCCTCGCTCCCGACAGGCTCTCTTTTCCTAACAGCCCTCTGGACAGGGGGCACTCCTGGCAAGGGAATTCGTCTCTAGCCTCACTCTGCCTGCTGGTCCGTCACATCCCCATCAGGACACGTGCGAGGGCCAGCCTCTTCACACGGAGCTGGCATCAAACTGTTGAGATCCTTTCACTGAATAGACATAGTCTGGCTGAGTCCTGCGCTCATGGCACCCGTTTTGCAGACCGATCAATTACCAAGCCTGTGCTAGGGGATTGTTTTTCATCGTTTCTTTTAGTCATTTCAAAGAAAAAAAAGAAGTTCCTTTGCATCTGGATAACCTCCTCAGCAATGGCATCCCACCGCCATTCCCAGGTGGTTCCAGCTGTGCCCAGGGCACGGCCACCAAGGGCAGGGACAGCCCCCTGGGCCTCCTGGGCACGGGGACTGCCTCGGGGCCAGCACCCCAAAGGCCTTCCTCTGAAGAGCACACCTTCCTTGAGAAGAGCAGCAGACCTTCCTTGAGAAGAGCAACGAAGCTGGTGAAGGGTCTAGAGCACAACTCTGAGGAGGAGCGGCTGAGGAAACTGGCCTTGTTTAGCCTGGAGAAAAGGAGGCTCAGGGGAGACCTTATCGCTCTCTACAACCGCCTGAAAGGAGGTTGTCGCGAGGTGGGGCTCGGTCTCTTCTCCCAAGTAACAAGCGCTAGGACAAGAGGAAACGGCCTCAAGTTGTGCCAGGGGAGGTTTAGATTGGAGATTGGGAGAAATCTCTTCACCGAAAGGGTTCTCAAGCATTGGAACGGGCTGCCCAGGGAAGTGGTTGAGTCACCATCCCTGGAGGTATTGAAAAGACCTGTAGGTGTGGTGCTTAGGGACATGGTGTAGTGGTGGACTTGGCAGTGTTAGGTGGACGGTTGGACTCGATGATCTTAAGCGTCTTTTCCAACCTCAGCGATTCTGTGATTCCATGACTCTAGGCTTCTGTGAAGGAGGGTGGGCGGAGGGGTGGCGGGCGGGGCTGCACAGGGGGGCCCCGTCACCCCCGTGTCACAGTGCCACCACGCGGCAACGCAGCAGTCACAATGCCCCGGGGCAGCAAAAAGGGGGCATCCTCCCGTGTCCTGCGGCCAGCCTGCCCGGCAGGCAGCCCGAAGACATCCGAGAGGAAGTCCTTGAGGAGCCGGTGGAATTCCTTGGAGGGAGGCTGGAGGCTGGACGAGGCTGCTGGAGGTTCTTCACTGCGAGGCCAGCTCCTGGCGGGGCCACCTTCAAAGCCCACCTGACGGATGGGAATCCTGCTTCAGCCCTCAGGGGACAGACGCCAGCTCCTCAGGAGATGACAAGAACCACCAAGCCCAGTGGCAAGACCAAGGGAATGCCTTCTGGAGGAGCACCTGAGGAGCACTGCAGAGCTCTCTGTCCTCATCCCCTGCAGAGCCAGGGGCAGCAGCCCTAAGGAATGGGATGCAGAGGTGTTGCAAGGGGTCCCAGTGCTCTGGGGCACCCACCGGTGTCCTGCCAGGTGCGGGAAGGATTCTTGCCCCCAAGGTCCATCAGGCCCGGGGGCATGTGGCCACTCGCAGAAGCCCCCGCCCGAGATGGCTCCAGGTTGAGGGAGAATAGGGCTTGGGCATCTCCTGGGAGGCGCGACCAGCCCGTGGGACGAGGACGCAGGTCTTGCTCACGTGCTCAGGGAATAGCCGATCGCCAGCTCTGGGGTCAGGAAGGAATTTTCCCCCGGGCCAGGTGGGCACTGGTCCCCGGGGGTTTTTTGCCTTCCTCTGCAGCACTGAGCATGACCACTTGTCAGGGCTCCTCCGCTCCGGTCCGGCCAGGTTACTGCCTGCTGCTCACGCACCACGAAGATGGCCTCTCGTGCCCTGCACCTGCGGGGAGGAAGGCTTTTTTTCCCCCACGGTGGGCTAGCAAGTGCCTCCGGGGGTTTTTGGCCTTCCTCTGCAGCACTCAGCACGGCCCCCTGCCAGGGCTCCTTTGGGCCATTTTGGCCAGGTGCCTGCTGCTCCTGCTCCACGAAGGTGGTCCTCATGCCCCGCATCCGGGGCGAGGAAGCTTTCTAGACTCCCAGGGGGGGCCCCAAGGGGGGCCCCCGCGGCTTGCTTCTTGGCCTCTCTAGCATTGAGCACAGCCCCTTGTCAGGCCTCCTCTGGGCCCTTGCGGCTCGCTGCTTGCCTGCTGCTCTTGCACCTCCAGGGCACCGCTCGTGCCCTGGCTCGCTCTGGCTCTCTTTCCCATGGCTGGCCAAGAAGCACAGAGGAGCAGTTTTGGGAGGGCCAAAAGGACGACTGGCATCGAGAAGTGTAATACTTTGGAAAATACCACGCACCTCCTCCTCCTCCTCCTCCTCCTCCGCTTTTGCACGTGGTCGGTCACGGTCCTCATTCTTCACATTCTCGCTCTTCAGGAAACAGGGACTGCTCGGCCTCGATTCCTGCTGCCATATTCTTTGAGGTTTTCATCCTAAGTGATAGGGGACAGTGGTGATAGTCCTTTCTTCTCAAAGGCTGAAACAAAAGAAGAATTGAGAAACGCAAGAGAAAAAATAAGTGTAAAGTCGGGGCGGGAATGTTTTGGGGTTTTTTTTGGAGGCCAAGATAAAAAGGCATGTGAAAAAAGCTCATTACCAAAACAAAGAGAGAAAAACCCCATTCCTAAAACTTTCCCGTTTCTTCTTGAGAGGGCCTTCTTTGTGCCTCAGTCAGTTACCTGCTTTCCTCTTTGTGGCAAAGGTCAACAGTTCATGAACCAGAAGAATCATGCATCCGGCTCTCCACACCACGTAGGCCATTTGCGACTTTCGGTGGCTCTCGCTTTCCTTTGCCAGGCTTCAAGGGATGTTTTTTCAAGCTAAACTGAGGCTTGCGTCAGCCTGCTCCTGGCTCCACGGGCGCACCGTCTTAATGCTTGTGAGCACCTGCTCTGAAACAGACTGAGAAAAAGACAATAAAATCCTGTTGCCACCTCTAACCTTTGTGATACGTGTCCTTGAAAGTGCTTTTGGAGCTGAACCCCCCCTGGCATTTCAGGCAACTAACAGGGTGACCGTTATTTGACTCATTGGGAGGCAAGGGGAAGGGGAAGGGGAAGGGGAAGGAAAGGGGAGGTGGGAGGGAGGGGAAGAGAGGGGAAGGAGAAGGCAAGGGGAAGGGGAAGGGTATTGGCAAGCTTATCTGAGCTGTGCTGGTGACACCAAAATGGACTTGCTTGCCTTTTTCTTCGAGTTCATGTGCGGGGACCGGGGAAAAAAAAGGCAGCAGAAGGACGCGCTGGCTAAACCCCCTTTTAATTGCTAGCAATAACAGTGCCTCTTGGCTGGGAGCACGAGAAGGACCCCGTCTTACAACTCGTGATTCCTTAAATGCAACCTTAAGACTATTGACACGTTTGCTTGTACAGTTTACAGAACCGATTGGCTTTGGTCATGATCGCGTCCGTCACCATTCACTTTGGAGTATTTGTGCAGGCGAACCCCCCTGCAAGTGCGCTTCGTGCCTATTTATTAGCTGAGTTTGCAGGATTTTGTTGCAACTTTCTTTTGTAACTCCTTTCAAAAGTCTTTCCTTACTCAAAGAGTATGGAAACACCTTCCTAATTCCTGGTAAGAGTGGAGAAAACCGCTGTTCTTAGTAGGTATTAGTAAAGGATAAATCAGAATTCACAGAGCGCCTGTCAAGCCAGATGTCGTGAAAGACAGAGCTGTGTGACGGGTGTGGGGAGGTGGGAGGAGGAATCAGAGGGAGAGGTTTTGGATGTCTTGTGTATGGTGTGACTGCAAGGCACTTGGGATGAGATAGGAAACCAAGACCTGGCCATAGTAAGAAAAGAAAAAGGAAAGGAAAAGGGAAAAGGAATGGGAAAAGAAAAGGGAAAAGAAAAGAAAGGGGAAAAGAAAGGAAACGGGAAAGAGACGGGAAACGACACGAAACAAAATGGAAAGGAAAGGAAAGGAAAGGCAAGGCAAGGCAAGGCAAGGCAAGGAAAGGAAAGGAAAGGAAAGGAAAGGAAAGGAAAGGAAAGGAAAGGAAAGGAAAGGAAAGGAAAGGAAAGGAAAGGAAAGGAAAGGAAAGGAAAGGAAAGGAAAGGAAAGGAAAGGAAAGGAAAGGAAAGGAAAGGAATAAGGAAAGGAAAGGCAAAGGCTATTTAAAGCAAGAAGCCCGGCAATTAACACCTGCACTTCCAAACAACTCTCCGTCTACATTGGCTAAAAGACGTGACCTGTCTCTTTTGATGTGGCAGTCAGTGCAGCTATGGAGGAAGTTGATCCTTCCCGTCTGGAGTGTTGCGAGATACAGCGCTCTATGGGAATGCAATGAGTCCAGCTAGAGCTAATTATTCCGGGAGGTGCTACTTCAGCATCCCTTTGCCTTGCAGGGCCCTTTGCAAAGAGGAAAGCATGGTCTTCCAAGGCACTGGCGACCGGTTCGTTTTCAAGCGTGACTCAAAACACAGGCTTTAGCTGATAAATTAGGTATGGTTTGAAGTCCTCGCTCCCGACAGGCTCTCTTTTCCTAACAGCCCTCTGGACAGGGGGCACTCCTGGCAAGGGAATTCGTCTCTAGCCTCACTCTGCCTGCTGGTCCGTCACATCCCCATCAGGACACGTGCGAGGGCCAGCCTCTTCACACGGAGCTGGCATCAAACTGTTGAGATCCTTTCACTGAATAGACATAGTCTGGCTGAGTCCTGCGCTCATGGCACCCGTTTTGCAGACCGATCAATTACCAAGCCTGTGCTAGGGGATTGTTTTTCATCGTTTCTTTTAGTCATTTCAAAGAAAAAAAAGAAGTTCCTTTGCATCTGGATAACCTCCTCAGCAATGGCATCCCACCGCCATTCCCAGGTGGTTCCAGCTGTGCCCAGGGCACGGCCACCAAGGGCAGGGACAGCCCCCTGGGCCTCCTGGGCACGGGGACTGCCTCAGGACCAGCACCCCAAAGGCCTTCCTCTGAAGAGCACACCTTCCTTGAGAAGAGCAGCAGACCTTCCTTGAGAAGAGCAACGAAGCTGGTGAAGGGTCTAGAGCACAACTCTGAGGAGGAGCGGCTGAGGAAACTGGCCTTGTTTAGCCTGGAGAAAAGGAGGCTCAGGGGAGACCTTATCGCTCTCTACAACCGCCTGAAAGGAGGTTGTCGCGAGGTGGGGCTCGGTCTCTTCTCCCAAGTAACAAGCGCTAGGACAAGAGGAAACGGCCTCAAGTTGTGCCAGGGGAGGTTTAGATTGGAGATTGGGAGAAATCTCTTCACCGAAAGGGTTCTCAAGCATTGGAACGGGCTGCCCAGGGAAGTGGTTGAGTCACCATCCCTGGAGGTATTGAAAAGACCTGTAGGTGTGGTGCTTAGGGACATGGTGTAGTGGTGGACTTGGCAGTGTTAGGTGGACGGTTGGACTCGATGATCTTAAGCGTCTTTTCCAACCTCAGCGATTCTGTGATTCCATGACTCTAGGCTTCTGTGAAGGAGGGTGGGCGGAGGGGTGGCGGGCGGGGCTGCACAGGGGGGCCCCGTCACCCCCGTGTCACAGTGCCACCACGCGGCAACGCAGCAGTCACAATGCCCCGGGGCAGCAAAAAGGGGGCATCCTCCCGTGTCCTGCGGCCAGCCTGCCCGGCAGGCAGCCCGAAGACATCCGAGAGGAAGTCCTTGAGGAGCCGGTGGAATTCCTTGGAGGGAGGCTGGAGGCTGGAGGCTGGACGAGGCTGCTGGAGGTTCTTCACTGCGAGGCCAGCTCCTGGCGGGGCCACCTTCAAAGCCCACCTGACGGATGGGAATCCTGCTTCAGCCCTCAGGGGACAGACGCCAGCTCCTCAGGAGATGACAAGAACCACCAAGCCCAGTGGCAAGACCAAGGGAATGCCTTCTGGAGGAGCACCTGAGGAGCACTGCAGAGCTCTCTGTCCTCATCCCCTGCAGAGCCAGGGGCAGCAGCCCTAAGGAATGGGATGCAGAGGTGTTGCAAGGGGTCCCAGTGCTCTGGGGCACCCACCGGTGTCCTGCCAGGTGCGGGAAGGATTCTTGCCCCCAAGGTCCATCAGGCCCGGGGGCATGTGGCCACTCGCAGAAGCCCCCGCCCGAGATGGCTCCAGGTTGAGGGAGAATAGGGCTTGGGCATCTCCTGGGAGGCGTGACCAGCCCGTGGGACGAGGACGCAGGTCTTGCTCACGTGCTCAGGGAATAGCCGATCGCCAGCTCTGGGGTCAGGAAGGAATTTTCCCCCGGGCCAGGTGGGCACTGGTCCCCGGGGGTTTTTTGCCTTCCTCTGCAGCACTGAGCATGACCACTTGTCAGGGCTCCTCCGCTCCGGTCCGGCCAGGTTACTGCCTGCTGCTCACGCACCACGAAGATGGCCTCTCGTGCCCTGCACCTGCGGGGAGGAAGGCTTTTTTTCCCCCACGGTGGGCTAGCAAGTGCCTCCGGGGGTTTTTGGCCTTCCTCTGCAGCACTCAGCACGGCCCCCTGCCAGGGCTCCTTTGGGCCATTTTGGCCAGGTGCCTGCTGCTCCTGCTCCACGAAGGTGGTCCTCATGCCCCGCATCCGGGGCGAGGAAGCTTTCTAGACTCCCAGGGGGGGCCCCAAGGGGGGCCCCCGCGGCTTGCTTCTTGGCCTCTCTAGCATTGAGCACAGCCCCTTGTCAGGCCTCCTCTGGGCCCTTGCGGCTCGCTGCTTGCCTGCTGCTCTTGCACCTCCAGGGCACCGCTCGTGCCCTGGCTCGCTCTGGCTCTCTTTCCCATGGCTGGCCAAGAAGCACAGAGGAGCAGTTTTGGGAGGGCAAAAAGGACGACTGGCATCGAGAAGTGTAATACTTTGGAAA
Source organism: Aptenodytes patagonicus (assembly GCF_965638725.1). NCBI lineage: Eukaryota > Metazoa > Chordata > Aves > Sphenisciformes > Spheniscidae > Aptenodytes > Aptenodytes patagonicus. The sequence goes on along the minus strand of NW_027472451.1, from coordinate 4,771 downwards.
ATACCACGCACCTCCTCCTCCTCCTCCTCCTCCTCCGCTTTTGCACGTGGTCGGTCACGGTCCTCATTCTTCACATTCTCGCTCTTCAGGAAACAGGGACTGCTCGGCCTCGATTCCTGCTGCCATATTCTTTGAGGTTTTCATCCTAAGTGATAGGGGACAGTGGTGATAGTCCTTTCTTCTCAAAGGCTGAAACAAAAGAAGAATTGAGAAACGCAAGAGAAAAAATAAGTGTAAAGTCGGGGCGGGAATGTTTTGGGGTTTTTTTTGGAGGCCAAGATAAAAAGGCATGTGAAAAAAGCTCATTACCAAAACAAAGAGAGAAAAACCCCATTCCTAAAACTTTCCCGTTTCTTCTTGAGAGGGCCTTCTTTGTGCCTCAGTCAGTTACCTGCTTTCCTCTTTGTGGCAAAGGTCAACAGTTCATGAACCAGAAGAATCATGCATCCGGCTCTCCACACCACGTAGGCCATTTGCAACTTTCGGTGGCTCTCGCTTTCCTTTGCCAGGCTTCAAGGGATGTTTTTTCAAGCTAAACTGAGGCTTGCGTCAGCCTGCTCCTGGCTCCACGGGCGCACCGTCTTAATGCTTGTGAGCACCTGCTCTGAAACAGACTGAGAAAAAGACAATAAAATCCTGTTGCCACCTCTAACCTTTGTGATACGTGTCCTTGAAAGTGCTTTTGGAGCTGAACCCCCCCTGGCATTTCAGGCAACTAACAGGGTGACCGTTATTTGACTCATTGGGAGGCAAGGGGAAGGGGAAGGGGAAGGGGAAGGAAAGGGGAGGTGGGAGGGAGGGGAAGAGAGGGGAAGGAGAAGGCAAGGGGAAGGGGAAGGGTATTGGCAAGCTTATCTGAGCTGTGCTGGTGACACCAAAATGGACTTGCTTGCCTTTTTCTTCGAGTTCATGTGCGGGGACCGGGGAAAAAAAAGGCAGCAGAAGGACGCGCTGGCTAAACCCCCTTTTAATTGCTAGCAATAACAGTGCCTCTTGGCTGGGAGCACGAGAAGGACCCCGTCTTACAACTCGTGATTCCTTAAATGCAACCTTAAGACTATTGACACGTTTGCTTGTACAGTTTACAGAACCGATTGGCTTTGGTCATGATCGCGTCCGTCACCATTCACTTTGGAGTATTTGTGCAGGCGAACCCCCCTGCAAGTGCGCTTCGTGCCTATTTATTAGCTGAGTTTGCAGGATTTTGTTGCAACTTTCTTTTGTAACTCCTTTCAAAAGTCTTTCCTTACTCAAAGAGTATGGAAACACCTTCCTAATTCCTGGTAAGAGTGGAGAAAACCGCTGTTCTTAGTAGGTATTAATAAAGGATAAATCAGAATTCACAGAGCGCCTGTCAAGCCAGATGTCGTGAAAGACAGAGCTGTGTGACGGGTGTGGGGAGGTGGGAGGAGGAATCAGAGGGAGAGGTTTTGGATGTCTTGTGTATGGTGTGACTGCAAGGCACTTGGGATGAGATAGGAAACCAAGACCTGGCCATAGTAAGAAAAGAAAAAGGAAAGGAAAAGGGAAAAGGAATGGGAAAAGAAAAGGGAAAAGAAAAGAAAGGGGAAAAGAAAGGAAACGGGAAAGAGACGGGAAACGACACGAAACAAAATGGAAAGGAAAGGAAAGGAAAGGCAAGGCAAGGCAAGGCAAGGCAAGGCAAGGCAAGGCAAGGCAAGGCAAGGCAAGGCAAGGAAAGGAAAGGAAAGGAAAGGAAAGGAAAGGAAAGGAAAGGAAAGGAAAGGAAAGGAAAGGAAAGGAAAGGAAAGGAAAGGAAAGGAAAGGAAAGGAAAGGAAAGGAAAGGAAAGGAAAGGAAAGGAAAGGAAAGGAATAAGGAAAGGAAAGGCAAAGGCTATTTAAAGCAAGAAGCCCGGCAATTAACACCTGCACTTCCAAACAACTCTCCGTCTACATTGGCTAAAAGACGTGACCTGTCTCTTTTGATGTGGCAGTCAGTGCAGCTATGGAGGAAGTTGATCCTTCCCGTCTGGAGTGTTGCGAGATACAGCGCTCTATGGGAATGCAATGAGTCCAGCTAGAGCTAATTATTCCGGGAGGTGCTACTTCAGCATCCCTTTGCCTTGCAGGGCCCTTTGCAAAGAGGAAAGCATGGTCTTCCAAGGCACTGGCGACCGGTTCGTTTTCAAGCGTGACTCAAAACACAGGCTTTAGCTGATAAATTAGGTATGGTTTGAAGTCCTCGCTCCCGACAGGCTCTCTTTTCCTAACAGCCCTCTGGACAGGGGGCACTCCTGGCAAGGGAATTCGTCTCTAGCCTCACTCTGCCTGCTGGTCCGTCACATCCCCATCAGGACACGTGCGAGGGCCAGCCTCTTCACACGGAGCTGGCATCAAACTGTTGAGATCCTTTCACTGAATAGACATAGTCTGGCTGAGTCCTGCGCTCATGGCACCCGTTTTGCAGACCGATCAATTACCAAGCCTGTGCTAGGGGATTGTTTTTCATCGTTTCTTTTAGTCATTTCAAAGAAAAAAAAGAAGTTCCTTTGCATCTGGATAACCTCCTCAGCAATGGCATCCCACCGCCATTCCCAGGTGGTTCCAGCTGTGCCCAGGGCACGGCCACCAAGGGCAGGGACAGCCCCCTGGGCCTCCTGGGGCACGGGGACTGCCTCAGGACCAGCACCCCAAAGGCCTTCCTCTGAAGAGCACACCTTCCTTGAGAAGAGCAGCAGACCTTCCTTGAGAAGAGCAACGAAGCTGGTGAAGGGTCTAGAGCACAACTCTGAGGAGGAGCGGCTGAGGAAACTGGCCTTGTTTAGCCTGGAGAAAAGGAGGCTCAGGGGAGACCTTATCGCTCTCTACAACCGCCTGAAAGGAGGTTGTCGCGAGGTGGGGCTCGGTCTCTTCTCCCAAGTAACAAGCGCTAGGACAAGAGGAAACGGCCTCAAGTTGTGCCAGGGGAGGTTTAGATTGGAGATTGGGAGAAATCTCTTCACCGAAAGGGTTCTCAAGCATTGGAACGGGCTGCCCAGGGAAGTGGTTGAGTCACCATCCCTGGAGGTATTGAAAAGACCTGTAGGTGTGGTGCTTAGGGACATGGTGTAGTGGTGGACTTGGCAGTGTTAGGTGGACGGTTGGACTCGATGATCTTAAGCGTCTTTTCCAACCTCAGCGATTCTGTGATTCCATGACTCTAGGCTTCTGTGAAGGAGGGTGGGCGGAGGGGTGGCGGGCGGGGCTGCACAGGGGGGCCCCGTCACCCCCGTGTCACAGTGCCACCACGCGGCAACGCAGCAGTCACAATGCCCCGGGGCAGCAAAAAGGGGGCATCCTCCCGTGTCCTGCGGCCAGCCTGCCCGGCAGGCAGCCCGAAGACATCCGAGAGGAAGTCCTTGAGGAGCCGGTGGAATTCCTTGGAGGGAGGCTGGAGGCTGGAGGCTGGACGAGGCTGCTGGAGGTTCTTCACTGCGAGGCCAGCTCCTGGCGGGGCCACCTTCAAAGCCCACCTGACGGATGGGAATCCTGCTTCAGCCCTCAGGGGACAGACGCCAGCTCCTCAGGAGATGACAAGAACCACCAAGCCCAGTGGCAAGACCAAGGGAATGCCTTCTGGAGGAGCACCTGAGGAGCACTGCAGAGCTCTCTGTCCTCATCCCCTGCAGAGCCAGGGCAGCAGCCCTAAGGAATGGGATGCAGAGGTGTTGCAAGGGGTCCCAGTGCTCTGGGGCACCCACCGGTGTCCTGCCAGGTGCGGGAAGGATTCTTGCCCCCAAGGTCCATCAGGCCCGGGGGCATGTGGCCACTCGCAGAAGCCCCCGCCCGAGATGGCTCCAGGTTGAGGGAGAATAGGGCTTGGGCATCTCCTGGGAGGCGTGACCAGCCCGTGGGACGAGGACGCAGGTCTTGCTCACGTGCTCAGGGAATAGCCGATCGCCAGCTCTGGGGTCAGGAAGGAATTTTCCCCCGGGCCAGGTGGGCACTGGTCCCCGGGGGTTTTTTGCCTTCCTCTGCAGCACTGAGCATGACCACTTGTCAGGGCTCCTCCGCTCCGGTCCGGCCAGGTTACTGCCTGCTGCTCACGCACCACGAAGATGGCCTCTCGTGCCCTGCACCTGCGGGGAGGAAGGCTTTTTTTCCCCCACGGTGGGCTAGCAAGTGCCTCCGGGGGTTTTTGGCCTTCCTCTGCAGCACTCAGCACGGCCCCCTGCCAGGGCTCCTTTGGGCCATTTTGGCCAGGTGCCTGCTGCTCCTGCTCCACGAAGGTGGTCCTCATGCCCCGCATCCGGGGCGAGGAAGCTTTCTAGACTCCCAGGGGGGGCCCCAAGGGGGCCCCCGCGGCTTGCTTCTTGGCCTCTCTAGCACTAGAGCACAGCCCCTTGTCAGGCCTCCTCTGGGCCCTTGCGGCTCGCTGCTTGCCTGCTGCTCTTGCACCTCCAGGGCACCGCTCGTGCCCTGGCTCGCTCTGGCTCTCTTTCCCATGGCTGGCCAAGAAGCACAGAGGAGCAGTTTTGGGAGGGCCAAAAGGACGAACTGGCATCGAGAAGTGTAATACTTTGGAAAATACCACGCACTCCTCCTCCCTCCTCCTCCTCCTCCGCTTTTGCACGTGGTCGGTCACGGTCCTCATTCTTCACATTCTCGCTCTTCAGGAAACAGGGACTGCTCGGCCTCGATTCCTGCTGCCATATTCTTTGAGGTTTTCATCCTAAGTGATAGGGGACAGTGGTGATAGTCCCTTTCTTCTCAAAGGCTGAAACAAAGAAGAATTGAGAAACGCAAGAGAAAAAATAAGTGTTAAAGTCG
>NW_027472450.1:0-26914 GCF_965638725.1 Aptenodytes patagonicus | reverse complement strand
CTTTGGTGTGGGAGCAGTGGCTGGACGTTTTGAATTTCGGAGCTGGGCTGTGGCTGTGCCGAGAAGGAACGTCCCCACTGTGCTGTGGCTAGGAAGCTCAGAGCGCCAGTGCTTGTGGGGCTGTGGAAGGGCTGCCTAGGGCAGGTGCTGGCCAGCAAGAGCTTTCAGTGCTAGCCCCTGGGTGGAGAAGGAACGTCCCCACTGTGCGCAGGTGCTGGCCTGTGCCGAGAAGGAACGTCCCCACTGTGCTGTGGCTAGGAAGCTCAGAGCGCCAGTGCTTGTGGGGCTGTGGAAGGGCTGCCTAGGGCAGGTGATGGCCAGCAAGAGCTTTCAGTGCTGCCCCTGTGGAAGGGCTGCCTAGGGCAGGTGATGGCCAGCAAGAGCTTTCAGTGCTAGCCCCTTTGGTGTGGGAGCAGTGGCTGGACGTTTTGAATTTCGGAGCTGGGCTGTGGCTGTGCCGAGAAGGAACGTCCCCACTGTGCTGTGGCTAGGAAGCTCAGAGCGCCAGTGCTTGTGGGGCTGTGGAAGGGCTGCCTAGGGCAGGTGATGGCCAGCAAGAGCTTTCAGTGCTAGCCCCTTTGGTGTGGGAGCAGTGGCTGGACGTTTTGAATTTGGGAGCTGGGCTCTGGCTGTGCTGAGAAGGAACGTCCCCACTGTGCTGTGGCTAGGAAGCTCAGAGTGCCAGTGCTTGTGGGGCTGTGGAAGGGCTGCCTAGGGAAGGTGATGGCCAGCAAGAGCTTTCAGTGCTAGCCCCTTTGGTGTGGGAGCAGTGGCTGGACGTTTCGAATTTCGGAGCTGGGCTGTGGCTGTGCCGAGAAGGAACGTCCCCACTGTGCTGTGGCTAGGAAGCTCAGAGCGCCAGTGCTTGTGGGGCTGGGGAAGGGCTGCCTAGGGCAGGTGCTGGCCAGCAAGAGCTTTCAGTGCTAGCCCCTTTGGTGTGGGAGCAGTGGCTGGACGTTTTGAATTTCGGAGCTGGGCTGTGGCTGTGCCGAGAAGGAACGTCCCCACTGTGCTGTGGCTAGGAAGCTCAGAGCGCCAGTGCTTGTGGGGCTGTGGAAGGGCTGCCTAGGGCAGGTGATGGCCAGCAAGAGCTTTCAGTGCTAGCCCCTTTGGTGTGGGAGCAGTGGCTGGACGTTTCGAATTTCGGAGCTGGGCTGTGGCTGTGCCGAGAAGGAACGTCCCCACTGTGCTGTGGCTAGGAAGCTCAGAGCGCCAGTGCTTGTGGGGCTGTGGAAGGGCTGCCTAGGGCAGGTGATGGCCAGCAAGAGCTTTCAGTGCTAGCCCCTTTGGTGTGGGAGCAGTGGCTGGACGTTTTGAATTTTGGAGCTGGGCTGTGGCTGTGCCGAGAAGGAACGTCCCCACTGTGCTGTGGCTAGGAAGCTCAGAGCGCCAGTGCTTGTGGGGCTGTGGAAGGGCTGCCTAGGGCAGGTGATGGCCAGCAAGAGCTTTCAGTGCTAGCCCCTTTGGTGTGGGAGCAGTGGCTGGACGTTTTGAATTTCGGAGCTGGGCTGTGGCTGTGCTGAGAAGGAACGTCCCCACTGTGCTGTGGCTAGGAAGCTCAGAGTGCCAGTGCTTGTGGGGCTGTGGAAGGGCTGCCTAGGGCAGGTGCTGGCCAGCAAGAGCTTTCAGTGCTAGCCCCTTTGGTGTGGGAGCAGTGGCTGGACGTTTCGAATTTCGGAGCTGGGCTGTGGCTGTGCCGAGAAGGAACGTCCCCACTGTGCTGTGGCTAGGAAGCTCAGAGCGCCAGTGCTTGTGGGGCTGTGGAAGGGCTGCCTAGGGCAGGTGCTGGCCAGCAAGAGCTTTCAGTGCTAGCCCCTTTGGTGTGGGAGCAGTGGCTGGACGTTTTGAATTTTGGAGCTGGGCTGTGGCTGTGCCGAGAAGGAACGTCCCCACTGTGCTGTGGCTAGGAAGCTCAGAGCGCCAGTGCTTGTGGGGCTGTGGAAGGGCTGCCTAGGGCAGGTGATGGCCAGCAAGAGCTTTCAGTGCTAGCCCCTTTGGTGTGGGAGCAGTGGCTGGACGTTTTGAATTTCGGAGCTGGGCTCTGGCTGTGCCGAGAAGGAACGTCCCCACTGTGCTGTGGCTAGGAAGCTCAGAGCGCCAGTGCTTGTGGGGCTGTGGAAGGGCTGCCTAGGGCAGGTGATGGCCAGCAAGAGCTTTCAGTGCTAGCCCCTTTGGTGTGGGAGCAGTGGCTGGACGTTTCGAATTTCGGAGCTGGGCTGTGGCTGTGCCGAGAAGGAACGTCCCCACTGTGCTGTGGCTAGGAAGCTCAGAGCGCCAGTGCTTGTGGGGCTGTGGAAGGGCTGCCTAGGGCAGGTGATGGCCAGCAAGAGCTTTCAGTGCTAGCCCCTTTGGTGTGGGAGCAGTGGCTGGACGTTTTGAATTTCGGAGCTGGGCTGTGGCTGTGCTGAGAAGGAACGTCCCCACTGTGCTGTGGCTAGGAAGCTCAGAGTGCCAGTGCTTGTGGGGCTGTGGAAGGGCTGCCTAGGGCAGGTGATGGCCAGCAAGAGCTTTCAGTGCTAGCCCCTTTGGTGTGGGAGCAGTGGCTGGACGTTTCGAATTTCGGAGCTGGGCTGTGGCTGTGCCGAGAAGGAACGTCCCCACTGTGCTGTGGCTAGGAAGCTCAGAGCGCCAGTGCTTGTGGGGCTGTGGAAGGGCTGCCTAGGGCAGGTGATGGCCAGCAAGAGCTTTCAGTGCTAGCCCCTTTGGTGTGGGAGCAGTGGCTGGACGTTTCGAATTTCGGAGCTGGGCTGTGGCTGTGCCGAGAAGGAACGTCCCCACTGTGCTGTGGCTAGGAAGCTCAGAGCGCCAGTGCTTGTGGGGCTGTGGAAGGGCTGCCTAGGGCAGGTGATGGCCAGCAAGAGCTTTCAGTGCTAGCCCCTTTGGTGTGGGAGCAGTGGCTGGACGTTTCGAATTTCGGAGCTGGGCTCTGGCTGTGCCGAGAAGGAACGTCCCCACTGTGCTGTGGCTAGGAAGCTCAGAGCGCCAGTGCTTGTGGGGCTGTGGAAGGGCTGCCTAGGGCAGGTGATGGCCAGCAAGAGCTTTCAGTGCTAGCCCCTTTGGTGTGGGAGCAGTGGCTGGACGTTTCGAATTTCGGAGCTGGGCTGTGGCTGTGCCGAGAAGGAACGTCCCCACTGTGCTGTGGCTAGGAAGCTCAGAGCGCCAGTGCTTGTGGGGCTGTGGAAGGGCTGCCTAGGGCAGGTGATGGCCAGCAAGAGCTTTCAGTGCTAGCCCCTTTGGTGTGGGAGCAGTGGCTGGACGTTTTGAATTTCGGAGCTGGGCTGTGGCTGTGCTGAGAAGGAACGTCCCCACTGTGCTGTGGCTAGGAAGCTCAGAGTGCCAGTGCTTGTGGGGCTGTGGAAGGGCTGCCTAGGGCAGGTGCTGGCCAGCAAGAGCTTTCAGTGCTAGCCCCTTTGGTGTGGGAGCAGTGGCTGGACGTTTCGAATTTCGGAGCTGGGCTGTGGCTGTGCCGAGAAGGAACGTCCCCACTGTGCTGTGGCTAGGAAGCTCAGAGCGCCAGTGCTTGTGGGGCTGTGGAAGGGCTGCCTAGGGCAGGTGCTGGCCAGCAAGAGCTTTCAGTGCTAGCCCCTTTGGTGTGGGAGCAGTGGCTGGACGTTTCGAATTTCGGAGCTGGGCTGTGGCTGTGCCGAGAAGGAACGTCCCCACTGTGCTGTGGCTAGGAAGCTCAGAGCGCCAGTGCTTGTGGGGCTGGGGAAGGGCTGCCTAGGGCAGGTGCTGGCCAGCAAGAGCTTTCAGTGCTAGCCCCTTTGGTGTGGGAGCAGTGGCTGGACGTTTCGAATTTCGGAGCTGGGCTGTGGCTGTGCCGAGAAGGAACGTCCCCACTGTGCTGTGGCTAGGAAGCTCAGAGCGCCAGTGCTTGTGGGGCTGTGGAAGGGCTGCCTAGGGCAGGTGATGGCCAGCAAGAGCTTTCAGTGCTAGCCCCTTTGGTGTGGGAGCAGTGGCTGGACGTTTTGAATTTCGGAGCTGGGCTGTGGCTGTGCTGAGAAGGAACGTCCCCACTGTGCTGTGGCTAGGAAGCTCAGAGCGCCAGTGCTTGTGGGGCTGGGGAAGGGCTGCCTAGGGCAGGTGCTGGCCAGCAAGAGCTTTCAGTGCTAGCCCCTTTGGTGTGGGAGCAGTGGCTGGACGTTTCGAATTTCGGAGCTGGGCTGTGGCTGTGCCGAGAAGGAACGTCCCCACTGTGCTGTGGCTAGGAAGCTCAGAGCGCCAGTGCTTGTGGGGCTGTGGAAGGGCTGCCTAGGGCAGGTGATGGCCAGCAAGAGCTTTCAGTGCTAGCCCCTTTGGTGTGGGAGCAGTGGCTGGACGTTTTGAATTTCGGAGCTGGGCTGTGGCTGTGCTGAGAAGGAACGTCCCCACTGTGCTGTGGCTAGGAAGCTCAGAGTGCCAGTGCTTGTGGGGCTGTGGAAGGGCTGCCTAGGGCAGGTGCTGGCCAGCAAGAGCTTTCAGTGCTAGCCCCTTTGGTGTGGGAGCAGTGGCTGGACGTTTCGAATTTCGGAGCTGGGCTGTGGCTGTGCCGAGAAGGAACGTCCCCCACTGTGCTGTGGCTAGGAAGCTCAGAGCGCCAGTGCTTGTGGGGCTGGGGAAGGGCTGCCTAGGGCAGGTGCTGGCCAGCAAGAGCTTTCAGTGCTAGCCCCTTTGGTGTGGGAGCAGTGGCTGGACGTTTTGAATTTTGGAGCTGGGCTGTGGCTGTGCCGAGAAGGAACGTCCCCACTGTGCTGTGGCTAGGAAGCTCAGAGCGCCAGTGCTTGTGGGGCTGTGGAAGGGCTGCCTAGGGCAGGTGATGGCCAGCAAGAGCTTTCAGTGCTAGCCCCTTTGGTGTGGGAGCAGTGGCTGGACGTTTCGAATTTCGGAGCTGGGCTCTGGCTGTGCCGAGAAGGAACGTCCCCCACTGTGCTGTGGCTAGGAAGCTCAGAGCGCCAGTGCTTGTGGGGCTGTGGAAGGGCTGCCTAGGGCAGGTGATGGCCAGCAAGAGCTTTCAGTGCTAGCCCCTTTGGTGTGGGAGCAGTGGCTGGACGTTTCGAATTTCGGAGCTGGGCTGTGGCTGTGCCGAGAAGGAACGTCCCCACTGTGCTGTGGCTAGGAAGCTCAGAGCGCCAGTGCTTGTGGGGCTGTGGAAGGGCTGCCTAGGGCAGGTGATGGCCAGCAAGAGCTTTCAGTGCTAGCCCCTTTGGTGTGGGAGCAGTGGCTGGACGTTTTGAATTTCGGAGGTGGGCTGTGGCTGTGCTGAGAAGGAACGTCCCCCACTGTGCTGTGGCTAGGAAGCTCAGAGCGCCAGTGCTTGTGGGGCTGTGGAAGGGCTGCCTAGGGCAGGTGATGGCCAGCAAGAGCTTTCAGTGCTAGCCCCTTTGGTGTGGGAGCAGTGGCTGGACGTTTCGAATTTCGGAGCTGGGCTGTGGCTGTGCCGAGAAGGAACGTCCCCACTGTGCTGTGGCTAGGAAGCTCAGAGCGCCAGTGCTTGTGGGGCTGTGGAAGGGCTGCCTAGGGCAGGTGATGGCCAGCAAGAGCTTTCAGTGCTAGCCCCTTTGGTGTGGGAGCAGTGGCTGGACGTTTTGAATTTCGGAGCTGGGCTGTGGCTGTGCCGAGAAGGAACGTCCCCACTGTGCTGTGGCTAGGAAGCTCAGAGCGCCAGTGCTTGTGGGGCTGTGGAAGGGCTGCCTAGGGCAGGTGATGGCCAGCAAGAGCTTTCAGTGCTAGCCCCTTTGGTGTGGGAGCAGTGGCTGGACGTTTCGAATTTCGGAGCTGGGCTGTGGCTGTGCCGAGAAGGAACGTCCCCACTGTGCTGTGGCTAGGAAGCTCAGAGCGCCAGTGCTTGTGGGGCTGTGGAAGGGCTGCCTAGGGCAGGTGATGGCCAGCAAGAGCTTTCAGTGCTAGCCCCTTTGGTGTGGGAGCAGTGGCTGGACGTTTTGAATTTCGGAGCTGGGCTCTGGCTGTGCTGAGAAGGAACGTCCCCACTGTGCTGTGGCTAGGAAGCTCAGAGTGCCAGTGCTTGTGGGGCTGTGGAAGGGCTGCCTAGGGCAGGTGATGGCCAGCAAGAGCTTTCAGTGCTAGCCCCTTTGGTGTGGGAGCAGTGGCTGGACGTTTCGAATTTCGGAGCTGGGCTGTGGCTGTGCCGAGAAGGAACGTCCCCACTGTGCTGTGGCTAGGAAGCTCAGAGCGCCAGTGCTTGTGGGGCTGTGGAAGGGCTGCCTAGGGCAGGTGCTGGCCAGCAAGAGCTTTCAGTGCTAGCCCCTTTGGTGTGGGAGCAGTGGCTGGACGTTTCGAATTTCGGAGCTGGGCTGTGGCTGTGCCGAGAAGGAACGTCCCCACTGTGCTGTGGCTAGGAAGCTCAGAGCGCCAGTGCTTGTGGGGCTGTGGAAGGGCTGCCTAGGGCAGGTGATGGCCAGCAAGAGCTTTCAGTGCTAGCCCCTTTGGTGTGGGAGCAGTGGCTGGACGTTTCGAATTTCGGAGCTGGGCTCTGGCTGTGCCGAGAAGGAACGTCCCCACTGTGCTGTGGCTAGGAAGCTCAGAGCGCCAGTGCTTGTGGGGCTGTGGAAGGGCTGCCTAGGGCAGGTGCTGGCCAGCAAGAGCTTTCAGTGCTAGCCCCTTTGGTGTGGGAGCAGTGGCTGGACGTTTCGAATTTCGGAGCTGGGCTGTGGCTGTGCCGAGAAGGAACGTCCCCACTGTGCTGTGGCTAGGAAGCTCAGAGCGCCAGTGCTTGTGGGGCTGTGGAAGGGCTGCCTAGGGCAGGTGATGGCCAGCAAGAGCTTTCAGTGCTAGCCCCTTTGGTGTGGGAGCAGTGGCTGGACGTTTTGAATTTCGGAGCTGGGCTGTGGCTGTGCTGAGAAGGAACGTCCCCACTGTGCTGTGGCTAGGAAGCTCAGAGTGCCAGTGCTTGTGGGGCTGTGGAAGGGCTGCCTAGGGCAGGTGCTGGCCAGCAAGAGCTTTCAGTGCTAGCCCCTTTGGTGTGGGAGCAGTGGCTGGACGTTTTGAATTTCGGAGCTGGGCTGTGGCTGTGCCGAGAAGGAACGTCCCCACTGTGCTGTGGCTAGGAAGCTCAGAGCGCCAGTGCTTGTGGGGCTGGGGAAGGGCTGCCTAGGGCAGGTGCTGGCCAGCAAGAGCTTTCAGTGCTAGCCCCTTTGGTGTGGGAGCAGTGGCTGGACGTTTCGAATTTCGGAGCTGGGCTGTGGCTGTGCCGAGAAGGAACGTCCCCACTGTGCTGTGGCTAGGAAGCTCAGAGCGCCAGTGCTTGTGGGGCTGTGGAAGGGCTGCCTAGGGCAGGTGATGGCCAGCAAGAGCTTTCAGTGCTAGCCCCTTTGGTGTGGGAGCAGTGGCTGGACGTTTCGAATTTCGGAGCTGGGCTGTGGCTGTGCCGAGAAGGAACGTCCCCACTGTGCTGTGGCTAGGAAGCTCAGAGCGCCAGTGCTTGTGGGGCTGTGGAAGGGCTGCCTAGGGCAGGTGATGGCCAGCAAGAGCTTTCAGTGCTAGCCCCTTTGGTGTGGGAGCAGTGGCTGGACGTTTCGAATTTCGGAGCTGGGCTGTGGCTGTGCCGAGAAGGAACGTCCCCACTGTGCTGTGGCTAGGAAGCTCAGAGCGCCAGTGCTTGTGGGGCTGTGGAAGGGCTGCCTAGGGCAGGTGATGGCCAGCAAGAGCTTTCAGTGCTAGCCCCTTTGGTGTGGGAGCAGTGGCTGGACGTTTTGAATTTCGGAGCTGGGCTGTGGCTGTGCTGAGAAGGAACGTCCCCACTGTGCTGTGGCTAGGAAGCTCAGAGCGCCAGTGCTTGTGGGGCTGTGGAAGGGCTGCCTAGGGCAGGTGCTGGCCAGCAAGAGCTTTCAGTGCTAGCCCCTTTGGTGTGGGAGCAGTGGCTGGACGTTTCGAATTTCGGAGCTGGGCTGTGGCTGTGCCGAGAAGGAACGTCCCCACTGTGCTGTGGCTAGGAAGCTCAGAGCGCCAGTGCTTGTGGGGCTGTGGAAGGGCTGCCTAGGGCAGGTGATGGCCAGCAAGAGCTTTCAGTGCTAGCCCCTTTGGTGTGGGAGCAGTGGCTGGACGTTTCGAATTTCGGAGCTGGGCTGTGGCTGTGCCGAGAAGGAACGTCCCCACTGTGCTGTGGCTAGGAAGCTCAGAGCGCCAGTGCTTGTGGGGCTGTGGAAGGGCTGCCTAGGGCAGGTGATGGCCAGCAAGAGCTTTCAGTGCTAGCCCCTTTGGTGTGGGAGCAGTGGCTGGACGTTTCGAATTTCGGAGCTGGGCTGTGGCTGTGCCGAGAAGGAACGTCCCCACTGTGCTGTGGCTAGGAAGCTCAGAGCGCCAGTGCTTGTGGGGCTGTGGAAGGGCTGCCTAGGGCAGGTGATGGCCAGCAAGAGCTTTCAGTGCTAGCCCCTTTGGTGTGGGAGCAGTGGCTGGACGTTTTGAATTTCGGAGCTGGGCTGTGGCTGTGCTGAGAAGGAACGTCCCCACTGTGCTGTGGCTAGGAAGCTCAGAGCGCCAGTGCTTGTGGGGCTGTGGAAGGGCTGCCTAGGGCAGGTGATGGCCAGCAAGAGCTTTCAGTGCTAGCCCCTTTGGTGTGGGAGCAGTGGCTGGACGTTTCGAATTTCGGAGCTGGGCTCTGGCTGTGCCGAGAAGGAACGTCCCCACTGTGCTGTGGCTAGGAAGCTCAGAGCGCCAGTGCTTGTGGGGCTGTGGAAGGGCTGCCTAGGGCAGGTGATGGCCAGCAAGAGCTTTCAGTGCTAGCCCCTTTGGTGTGGGAGCAGTGGCTGGACGTTTCGAATTTCGGAGCTGGGCTGTGGCTGTGCCGCGAAGGAACGTCCCCACTGTGCTGTGGCTAGGAAGCTCAGAGCGCCAGTGCTTGTGGGGCTGTGGAAGGGCTGCCTAGGGCAGGTGATGGCCAGCAAGAGCTTTCAGTGCTAGCCCCTTTGGTGTGGGAGCAGTGGCTGGACGTTTCGAATTTCGGAGCTGGGCTGTGGCTGTGCCGAGAAGGAACGTCCCCACTGTGCTGTGGCTAGGAAGCTCAGAGCGCCAGTGCTTGTGGGGCTGTGGAAGGGCTGCCTAGGGCAGGTGATGGCCAGCAAGAGCTTTCAGTGCTAGCCCCTTTGGTGTGGGAGCAGTGGCTGGACGTTTTGAATTTCGGAGCTGGGCTGTGGTTGTGCTGAGAAGGAACGTCCCCACTGTGCTGTGGCTAGGAAGCTCAGAGCGCCAGTGCTTGTGGGGCTGTGGAAGGGCTGCCTAGGGCAGGTGATGGCCAGCAAGAGCTTTCAGTGCTAGCCCCTTTGGTGTGGGAGCAGTGGCTGGACGTTTCGAATTTCGGAGCTGGGCTCTGGCTGTGCCGAGAAGGAACGTCCCCACTGTGCTGTGGCTAGGAAGCTCAGAGCGCCAGTGCTTGTGGGGCTGTGGAAGGGCTGCCTAGGGAAGGTGATGGCCAGCAAGAGCTTTCAGTGCTAGCCCCTTTGGTGTGGGAGCAGTGGCTGGACGTTTTGAATTTCGGAGCTGGGCTGTGGCTGTGCCGAGAAGGAACGTCCCCACTGTGCTGTGGCTAGGAAGCTCAGAGCGCCAGTGCTTGTGGGGCTGTGGAAGGGCTGCCTAGGGCAGGTGATGGCCAGCAAGAGCTTTCAGTGCTAGCCCCTTTGGTGTGGGAGCAGTGGCTGGACGTTTCGAATTTCGGAGCTGGGCTGTGGCTGTGCCGAGAAGGAACGTCCCCACTGTGCTGTGACTAGGAAGCTCAGAGCGCCAGTGCTTGTGGGGCTGTGGAAGGGCTGCCTAGGGCAGGTGATGGCCAGCAAGAGCTTTCAGTGCTAGCCCCTTTGGTGTGGGAGCAGTGGCTGGACGTTTTGAATTTCGGAGCTGGGCTGTGGCTGTGCCGAGAAGGAACGTCCCCACTGTGCTGTGGCTAGGAAGCTCAGAGCGCCAGTGCTTGTGGGGCTGTGGAAGGGCTGCCTAGGGCAGGTGATGGCTAGCAAGAGCTTTCAGTGCTAGCCCCTTTGGTGTGGGAGGAGTGGCTGGACGTTTTGAATTTCGGAGCTGGACTCTGGCTGTGCCGAGAAGGAACGTCCCCACTGTGCTGTGGCTAGGAAGCTCAGAGCGCCAGTGCTTGTGGGGCTGTGGAAGGGCTGCCTAGGGCAGGTGCTGGCCAGCAAGAGCTTTCAGTGCTAGCCCCTTTGGTGTGGGAGCAGTGGCTGGACGTTTTGAATTTCGGAGCTGGGCTGTGGCTGTGCCGAGAAGGAACGTCCCCACTGTGCTGTGGCTAGGAAGCTCAGAGCGCCAGTGCTTGTGGGGCTGTGGAAGGGCTGCCTAGGGCAGGTGCTGGCCAGCAAGAGCTTTCAGTGCTAGCCCCTTTGGTGTGGGAGCAGTGGCTGGACGTTTTGAATTTCGGAGCTGGGCTCTGGCTGTGCCGAGAAGGAACGTCCCCACTGTGCTGTGGCTAGGAAGCTCAGAGCGCCAGTGCTTGTGGGGCTGTGGAAGGGCTGCCTAGGGAAGGTGATGGCCAGCAAGAGCTTTCAGTGCTAGCCCCTTTGGTGTGGGAGCAGTGGCTGGACGTTTCGAATTTCGGAGCTGGGCTGTGGCTGTGCCGAGAAGGAACGTCCCCACTGTGCTGTGGCTAGGAAGCTCAGAGCGCCAGTGCTTGTAGGGCTGTGGAAGGGCTGCCTAGGGCAGGTGATGGCCAGCAAGAGCTTTCAGTGCTAGCCCCTTTGGTGTGGGAGCAGTGGCTGGACGTTTCGAATTTCGGAGCTGGGCTCTGGCTGTGCCGAGAAGGAACGTCCCCACTGTGCTGTGGCTAGGAAGCTCAGAGCGCCAGTGCTTGTGGGGCTGTGGAAGGGCTGCCTAGGGAAGGTGATGGCCAGCAAGAGCTTTCAGTGCTAGCCCCTTTGGTGTGGGAGCAGTGGCTGGACGTTTTGAATTTGGGAGCTGGGCTGTGGCTGTGCCAAGAAGGAACGTCCCCACTGTGCTGTGGCTAGGAAGCTCAGAGCGCCAGTGCTTGTGGGGCTGTGGAAGGGCTGCCTAGGGCAGGTGCTGGCCAGCAAGAGCTTTCAGTGCTAGCCCCTTTGGTGTGGGAGCAGTGGCTGGACGTTTTGAATTTCGGAGCTGGGCTCTGGCTGTGCCGAGAAGGAACGTCCCCACTGTGCTGTGGCTAGGAAGCTCAGAGCGCCAGTGCTTGTGGGGCTGTGGAAGGGCTGCCTAGGGAAGGTGCTGGCCAGCAAGAGCTTTCAGTGCTAGCCCCTTTGGTGTGGGAGCAGTGGCTGGACGTTTTGAATTTCGGAGCTGGGCTGTGGCTGTGCCGAGAAGGAACGTCCCCACTGTGCTGTGGCTAGGAAGCTCAGAGCGCCAGTGCTTGTGGGGCTGTGGAAGGGCTGCCTAGGGCAGGTGCTGGCCAGCAAGAGCTTTCAGTGCTAGCCCCTTTGGTGTGGGAGCAGTGGCTGGACGTTTTGAATTTGGGAGCTGGGCTCTGGCTGTGCCGAGAAGGAACGTCCCCACTGTGCTGTGGCTAGGAAGCTCAGAGCGCCAGTGCTTGTGGGGCTGTGGAAGGGCTGCCTAGGGAAGGTGATGGCCAGCAAGAGCTTTCAGTGCTAGCCCCTTTGGTGTGGGAGCAGTGGCTGGACGTTTTGAATTTCGGAGCTGGACTCTGGCTGTGCCGAGAAGGAACGTCCCCACTGTGCTGTGGCTAGGAAGCTCAGAGCGCCAGTGCTTGTGGGGCTGTGGAAGGGCTGCCTAGGGAAGGTGATGGCCAGCAAGAGCTTTCAGTGCTAGCCCCTTTGGTGTGGGAGCAGTGGCTGGACGTTTTGAATTTCGGAGCTGGGCTGTGGCTGTGCCGAGAAGGAACGTCCCCACTGTGCTGTGGCTAGGAAGCTCAGAGCGCCAGTGCTTGTGGGGCTGTGGAAGGGCTGCCTAGGGCAGGTGATGGCCAGCAAGAGCTTTCAGTGCTAGCCCCTTTGGTGTGGGAGCAGTGGCTGGACGTTTCGAATTTCGGAGCTGGGCTGTGGCTGTGCCGAGAAGGAACGTCCCCACTGTGCTGTGGCTAGGAAGCTCAGAGCGCCAGTGCTTGTAGGGCTGTGGAAGGGCTGCCTAGGGCAGGTGATGGCCAGCAAGAGCTTTCAGTGCTAGCCCCTTTCGTGTGGGAGCAGTGGCTGGACGTTTTGAATTTCGGAGCTGGGCTGTGGCTGTGCCGAGAAGGAACGTCCCCACTGTGCTGTGGCTAGGAAGCTCAGAGCGCCAGTGCTTGTGGGGCTGTGGAAGGGCTGCCTAGGGCAGGTGATGGCCAGCAAGAGCTTTCAGTGCTAGCCCCTTTGGTGTGGGAGCAGTGGCTGGACGTTTTGAATTTCGGAGCTGGGCTGTGGCTGTGCCGAGAAGGAACGTCCCCACTGTGCTGTGGCTAGGAAGCTCAGAGCGCCAGTGCTTGTGGGGCTGTGGAAGGGCTGCCTAGGGCAGGTGATGGCCAGCAAGAGCTTTCAGTGCTAGCCCCTTTGGTGTGGGAGCAGTGGCTGGACGTTTCGAATTTCGGAGCTGGGCTGTGGCTGTGCCGAGAAGGAACGTCCCCACTGTGCTGTGGCTAGGAAGCTCAGAGCGCCAGTGCTTGTGGGGCTGTGGAAGGGCTGCCTAGGGCAGGTGATGGCCAGCAAGAGCTTTCAGTGCTAGCCCCTTTGGTGTGGGAGCAGTGGCTGGACGTTTTGAATTTCGGAGCTGGGCTGTGGCTGTGCCGAGAAGGAACGTCCCCACTGTGCTGTGGCTAGGAAGCTCAGAGCGCCAGTGCTTGTGGGGCTGTGGAAGGGCTGCCTAGGGCAGGTGATGGCCAGCAAGAGCTTTCAGTGCTAGCCCCTTTGGTGTGGGAGCAGTGGCTGGACGTTTCGAATTTCGGAGCTGGGCTGTGGCTGTGCCGAGAAGGAACGTCCCCACTGTGCTGTGGCTAGGAAGCTCAGAGCGCCAGTGCTTGTGGGGCTGTGGAAGGGCTGCCTAGGGCAGGTGCTGGCCAGCAAGAGCTTTCAGTGCTAGCCCCTTTGGTGTGGGAGCAGTGGCTGGACGTTTCGAATTTCGGAGCTGGGCTGTGGCTGTGGTGAGAAGGAACGTCCCCACTGTGCTGTGGCTAGGAAGCTCAGAGCGCCAGTGCTTGTGGGGCTGTGGAAGGGCTGCCTAGGGAAGGTGCTGGCCAGCAAGAGCTTTCAGTGCTAGCCCCTTTGGTGTGGGAGCAGTGGCTGGACGTTTTGAATTTCGGAGCTGGGCTCTGGCTGTGCCGAGAAGGAACGTCCCCACTGTGCTGTGGCTAGGAAGCTCAGAGCGCCAGTGCTTGTGGGGCTGTGGAAGGGCTGCCTAGGGAAGGTGATGGCCAGCAAGAGCTTTCAGTGCTAGCCCCTTTGGTGTGGGAGCAGTGGCTGGACGTTTCGAATTTCGGAGCTGGGCTCTGGCTGTGCCGAGAAGGAACGTCCCCACTGTGCTGTGGCTAGGAAGCTCAGAGCGCCAGTGCTTGTGGGGCTGTGGAAGGGCTGCCTAGGGAAGGTGATGGCCAGCAAGAGCTTTCAGTGCTAGCCCCTTTGGTGTGGGAGCAGTGGCTGGACGTTTTGAATTTGGGAGCTGGGCTGTGGCTGTGCCAAGAAGGAACGTCCCCACTGTGCTGTGGCTAGGAAGCTCAGAGCGCCAGTGCTTGTGGGGCTGTGGAAGGGCTGCCTAGGGCAGGTGATGGCCAGCAAGAGCTTTCAGTGCTAGCCCCTTTGGTGTGGGAGCAGTGGCTGGACGTTTTGAATTTCAGAGCTGGGCTGTGGCTGTGCTGAGAAGGAACGTCCCCACTGTGCTGTGGCTAGGAAGCTCAGAGCGCCAGTGCTTGTGGGGCTGTGGAAGGGCTGCCTAGGGCAGGTGATGGCCAGCAAGAGCTTTCAGTGCTAGCCCCTTTGGTGTGGGAGCAGTGGCTGGACGTTTTGAATTTGGGAGCTGGGCTGTGGCTGTGCCGAGAAGGAACGTCCCCACTGTGCTGTGGCTAGGAAGCTCAGAGCGCCAGTGCTTGTGGGGCTGTGGAAGGGCTGCCTAGGGCAGGTGATGGCCAGCAAGAGCTTTCAGTGCTAGCCCCTTTGGTGTGGGAGCAGTGGCTGGACGTTTCGAATTTGGGAGCTGGGCTGTGGCTGTGCCGAGAAGGAACGTCCCCACTGTGCTGTGGCTAGGAAGCTCAGAGCGCCAGTGCTTGTGGGGCTGTGGAAGGGCTGCCTAGGGCAGGTGATGGCCAGCAAGAGCTTTCAGTGCTAGCCCCTTTGGTGTGGGAGCAGTGGCTGGACGTTTTGAATTTCGGAGCTGGGCTGTGGCTGTGCCGAGAAGGAACGTCCCCACTGTGCTGTGGCTAGGAAGCTCAGAGCGCCAGTGCTTGTGGGGCTGTGGAAGGGCTGCCTAGGGCAGGTGCTGGCCAGCAAGAGCTTTCAGTGCTAGCCCCTTTGGTGTGGGAGCAGTGGCTGGACGTTTTGAATTTCGGAGCTGGGCTGTGCCTGTGCCGAGAAGGAACGTCCCCACTGTGCTGTGGCTAGGAAGCTCAGAGCGCCAGTGCTTGTGGGGCTGTGGAAGGGCTGCCTAGGGCAGGTGATGGCCAGCAAGAGCTTTCAGTGCTAGCCCCTTTGGTGTGGGAGCAGTGGCTGGACGTTTTGAATTTCGGAGCTGGGCTGTGGCTGTGCCGAGAAGGAACGTCCCCACTGTGCTGTGGCTAGGAAGCTCAGAGCGCCAGTGCTTGTGGGGCTGTGGAAGGGCTGCCTAGGGCAGGTGCTGGCCAGCAAGAGCTTTCAGTGCTAGCCCCTTTGGTGTGGGAGCAGTGGCTGGACGTTTTGAATTTCGGAGCTGGGCTCTGGCTGTGCCGAGAAGGAACGTCCCCACTGTGCTGTGGCTAGGAAGCTCAGAGCGCCAGTGCTTGTGGGGCTGTGGAAGGGCTGCCTAGGGAAGGTGATGGCCAGCAAGAGCTTTCAGTGCTAGCCCCTTTGGTGTGGGAGCAGTGGCTGGACGTTTCGAATTTCGGAGCTGGGCTGTGGCTGTGCCGAGAAGGAACGTCCCCACTGTGCTGTGGCTAGGAAGCTCAGAGCGCCAGTGCTTGTAGGGCTGTGGAAGGGCTGCCTAGGGCAGGTGATGGCCAGCAAGAGCTTTCAGTGCTAGCCCCTTTGGTGTGGGAGCAGTGGCTGGACGTTTCGAATTTCGGAGCTGGGCTCTGGCTGTGCCGAGAAGGAACGTCCCCACTGTGCTGTGGCTAGGAAGCTCAGAGCGCCAGTGCTTGTGGGGCTGTGGAAGGGCTGCCTAGGGAAGGTGATGGCCAGCAAGAGCTTTCAGTGCTAGCCCCTTTGGTGTGGGAGCAGTGGCTGGACGTTTTGAATTTGGGAGCTGGGCTGTGGCTGTGCCAAGAAGGAACGTCCCCACTGTGCTGTGGCTAGGAAGCTCAGAGCGCCAGTGCTTGTGGGGCTGTGGAAGGGCTGCCTAGGGCAGGTGCTGGCCAGCAAGAGCTTTCAGTGCTAGCCCCTTTGGTGTGGGAGCAGTGGCTGGACGTTTTGAATTTCGGAGCTGGGCTCTGGCTGTGCCGAGAAGGAACGTCCCCACTGTGCTGTGGCTAGGAAGCTCAGAGCGCCAGTGCTTGTGGGGCTGTGGAAGGGCTGCCTAGGGCAGGTGCTGGCCAGCAAGAGCTTTCAGTGCTAGCCCCTTTGGTGTGGGAGCAGTGGCTGGACGTTTTGAATTTCGGAGCTGGGCTGTGGCTGTGCCGAGAAGGAACGTCCCCACTGTGCTGTGGCTAGGAAGCTCAGAGCGCCAGTGCTTGTGGGGCTGTGGAAGGGCTGCCTAGGGCAGGTGCTGGCCAGCAAGAGCTTTCAGTGCTAGCCCCTTTGGTGTGGGAGCAGTGGCTGGACGTTTCGAATTTCGGAGCTGGGCTGTGGCTGTGGTGAGAAGGAACGTCCCCACTGTGCTGTGGCTAGGAAGCTCAGAGCGCCAGTGCTTGTGGGGCTGTGGAAGGGCTGCCTAGGGAAGGTGCTGGCCAGCAAGAGCTTTCAGTGCTAGCCCCTTTGGTGTGGGAGCAGTGGCTGGACGTTTTGAATTTCGGAGCTGGGCTGTGGCTGTGCCGAGAAGGAACGTCCCCACTGTGCTGTGGCTAGGAAGCTCAGAGCGCCAGTGCTTGTGGGGCTGTGGAAGGGCTGCCTAGGGCAGGTGATGGCCAGCAAGAGCTTTCAGTGCTAGCCCCTTTGGTGTGGGAGCAGTGGCTGGACGTTTCGAATTTCGGAGCTGGGCTGTGGCTGTGCCGAGAAGGAACGTCCCCACTGTGCTGTGGCTAGGAAGCTCAGAGCGCCAGTGCTTGTGGGGCTGTGGAAGGGCTGCCTAGGGCAGGTGATGGCCAGCAAGAGCTTTCAGTGCTAGCCCCTTTGGTGTGGGAGCAGTGGCTGGACGTTTTGAATTTCAGAGCTGGGCTGTGGCTGTGCTGAGAAGGAACGTCCCCACTGTGCTGTGGCTAGGAAGCTCAGAGCGCCAGTGCTTGTGGGGCTGTGGAAGGGCTGCCTAGGGCAGGTGATGGCCAGCAAGAGCTTTCAGTGCTAGCCCCTTTGGTGTGGGAGCAGTGGCTGGACGTTTTGAATTTCGGAGCTGGGCTGTGGCTGTGCCGAGAAGGAACGTCCCCACTGTGCTGTGGCTAGGAAGCTCAGAGCGCCAGTGCTTGTGGGGCTGTGGAAGGGCTGCCTAGGGCAGGTGATGGCCAGCAAGAGCTTTCAGTGCTAGCCCCTTTGGTGTGGGAGCAGTGGCTGGACGTTTCGAATTTGGGAGCTGGGCTGTGGCTGTGCCGAGAAGGAACGTCCCCACTGTGCTGTGGCTAGGAAGCTCAGAGCGCCAGTGCTTGTGGGGCTGTGGAAGGGCTGCCTAGGGCAGGTGATGGCCAGCAAGAGCTTTCAGTGCTAGCCCCTTTGGTGTGGGAGCAGTGGCTGGACGTTTTGAATTTCGGAGCTGGGCTGTGGCTGTGCCGAGAAGGAACGTCCCCACTGTGCTGTGGCTAGGAAGCTCAGAGCGCCAGTGCTTGTGGGGCTGTGGAAGGGCTGCCTAGGGCAGGTGCTGGCCAGCAAGAGCTTTCAGTGCTAGCCCCTTTGGTGTGGGAGCAGTGGCTGGACGTTTTGAATTTCGGAGCTGGGCTGTGGCTGTGCCGAGAAGGAACGTCCCCACTGTGCTGTGGCTAGGAAGCTCAGAGCGCCAGTGCTTGTGGGGCTGTGGAAGGGCTGCCTAGGGCAGGTGATGGCCAGCAAGAGCTTTCAGTGCTAGCCCCTTTGGTGTGGGAGCAGTGGCTGGACGTTTTGAATTTCGGAGCTGGGCTGTGGCTGTGCCGAGAAGGAACGTCCCCACTGTGCTGTGGCTAGGAAGCTCAGAGCGCCAGTGCTTGTGGGGCTGTGGAAGGGCTGCCTAGGGCAGGTGCTGGCCAGCAAGAGCTTTCAGTGCTAGCCCCTTTGGTGTGGGAGCAGTGGCTGGACGTTTTGAATTTCGGAGCTGGGCTCTGGCTGTGCCGAGAAGGAACGTCCCCACTGTGCTGTGGCTAGGAAGCTCAGAGCGCCAGTGCTTGTGGGGCTGTGGAAGGGCTGCCTAGGGCAGGTGCTGGCCAGCAAGAGCTTTCAGTGCTAGCCCCTTTGGTGTGGGAGCAGTGGCTGGACGTTTCGAATTTCGGAGCTGGGCTGTGGCTGTGCCGAGAAGGAACGTCCCCACTGTGCTGTGGCTAGGAAGCTCAGAGCGCCAGTGCTTGTAGGGCTGTGGAAGGGCTGCCTAGGGCAGGTGATGGCCAGCAAGAGCTTTCAGTGCTAGCCCCTTTGGTGTGGGAGCAGTGGCTGGACGTTTTGAATTTCGGAGCTGGGCTCTGGCTGTGCCGAGAAGGAACGTCCCCACTGTGCTGTGGCTAGGAAGCTCAGAGCGCCAGTGCTTGTGGGGCTGTGGAAGGGCTGCCTAGGGAAGGTGATGGCCAGCAAGAGCTTTCAGTGCTAGCCCCTTTGGTGTGGGAGCAGTGGCTGGACGTTTTGAATTTGGGAGCTGGGCTGTGGCTGTGCCAAGAAGGAACGTCCCCACTGTGCTGTGGCTAGGAAGCTCAGAGCGCCAGTGCTTGTGGGGCTGTGGAAGGGCTGCCTAGGGCAGGTGCTGGCCAGCAAGAGCTTTCAGTGCTAGCCCCTTTGGTGTGGGAGCAGTGGCTGGACGTTTTGAATTTCGGAGCTGGGCTCTGGCTGTGCCGAGAAGGAACGTCCCCACTGTGCTGTGGCTAGGAAGCTCAGAGCGCCAGTGCTTGTGGGGCTGTGGAAGGGCTGCCTAGGGCAGGTGCTGGCCAGCAAGAGCTTTCAGTGCTAGCCCCTTTGGTGTGGGAGCAGTGGCTGGACGTTTTGAATTTCGGAGCTGGGCTGTGGCTGTGCCGAGAAGGAACGTCCCCACTGTGCTGTGGCTAGGAAGCTCAGAGCGCCAGTGCTTGTGGGGCTGTGGAAGGGCTGCCTAGGGCAGGTGCTGGCCAGCAAGAGCTTTCAGTGCTAGCCCCTTTGGTGTGGGAGCAGTGGCTGGACGTTTTGAATTTGGGAGCTGGGCTGTGGCTGTGCCGAGAAGGAACGTCCCCACTGTGCTGTGGCTAGGAAGCTCAGAGCGCCAGTGCTTGTGGGGCTGTGGAAGGGCTGCCTAGGGAAGGTGATGGCCAGCAAGAGCTTTCAGTGCTAGCCCCTTTGGTGTGGGAGCAGTGGCTGGACGTTTTGAATTTCGGAGCTGGACTCTGGCTGTGCCGAGAAGGAACGTCCCCACTGTGCTGTGGCTAGGAAGCTCAGAGCGCCAGTGCTTGTGGGGCTGTGGAAGGGCTGCCTAGGGAAGGTGATGGCCAGCAAGAGCTTTCAGTGCTAGCCCCTTTGGTGTGGGAGCAGTGGCTGGACGTTTTGAATTTCGGAGCTGGGCTGTGGCTGTGCCGAGAAGGAACGTCCCCACTGTGCTGTGGCTAGGAAGCTCAGAGCGCCAGTGCTTGTGGGGCTGTGGAAGGGCTGCCTAGGGCAGGTGATGGCCAGCAAGAGCTTTCAGTGCTAGCCCCTTTGGTGTGGGAGCAGTGGCTGGACGTTTCGAATTTCGGAGCTGGGCTGTGGCTGTGCCGAGAAGGAACGTCCCCACTGTGCTGTGGCTAGGAAGCTCAGAGCGCCAGTGCTTGTGGGGCTGTGGAAGGGCTGCCTAGGGCAGGTGCTGGCCAGCAAGAGCTTTCAGTGCTAGCCCCTTTGGTGTGGGAGCAGTGGCTGGACGTTTTGAATTTCGGAGCTGGGCTCTGGCTGTGCCGAGAAGGAACGTCCCCACTGTGCTGTGGCTAGGAAGCTCAGAGCGCCAGTGCTTGTGGGGCTGTGGAAGGGCTGCCTAGGGAAGGTGATGGCCAGCAAGAGCTTTCAGTGCTAGCCCCTTTGTGTGGGAGCAGTGGCTGGACGTTTTGAATTTCGGAGCTGGGCTGTTGGCTGTGCCGAGAAGGAACGTCCCCACTGTGCTGTGGCTAGGAAGCTCAGAGCGCCAGTGCTTGTAGGGCTGTGGAAGGGCTGCCTAGGGCAGGTGATGGCCAGCAAGAGCTTTCAGTGCTAGCCCCTTTGGTGTGGGAGCAGTGGCTGGACGTTTCGAATTTCGGAGCTGGGCTCTGGCTGTGCCGAGAAGGAACGTCCCCACTGTGCTGTGGCTAGGAAGCTCAGAGCGCCAGTGCTTGTGGGGCTGTGGAAGGGCTGCCTAGGGAAGGTGATGGCCAGCAAGAGCTTTCAGTGCTAGCCCCTTTGGTGTGGGAGCAGTGGCTGGACGTTTTGAATTTGGGAGCTGGGCTGTGGGCTGTGCCAAGAAGGAACGTCCCCACTGTGCTGTGGCTAGGAAGCTCAGAGCGCCAGTGCTTGTGGGGCTGTGGAAGGGCTGCCTAGGGCAGGTGCTGGCCAGCAAGAGCTTTCAGTGCTAGCCCCTTTGGTGTGGGAGCAGTGGCTGGACGTTTTGAATTTCGGAGCTGGGCTCTGGCTGTGCCGAGAAGGAACGTCCCCACTGTGCTGTGGCTAGGAAGCTCAGAGCGCCAGTGCTTGTGGGGCTGTGGAAGGGCTGCCTAGGGCAGGTGCTGGCCAGCAAGAGCTTTCAGTGCTAGCCCCTTTGGTGTGGGAGCAGTGGCTGGACGTTTTGAATTTGGGAGCTGGGCTGTGGCTGTGCCGAGAAGGAACGTCCCCACTGTGCTGTGGCTAGGAAGCTCAGAGCGCCAGTGCTTGTGGGGCTGTGGAAGGGCTGCCTAGGGCAGGTGCTGGCCAGCAAGAGCTTTCAGTGCTAGCCCCTTTGGTGTGGGAGCAGTGGCTGGACGTTTCGAATTTCGGAGCTGGGCTGTGGCTGTGGTGAGAAGGAACGTCCCCACTGTGCTGTGGCTAGGAAGCTCAGAGCGCCAGTGCTTGTGGGGCTGTGGAAGGGCTGCCTAGGGAAGGTGCTGGCCAGCAAGAGCTTTCAGTGCTAGCCCCTTTGGTGTGGGAGCAGTGGCTGGACGTTTTGAATTTCGGAGCTGGGCTGGGCTGTGCCGAGAAGGAACGTCCCACTGTGCTGTGGCTAGGAAGCTCAGAGCGCCAGTGCTTGTGGGGCTGTGGAAGGGCTGCCTAGGGCAGGTGATGGCCAGCAAGAGCTTTCAGTGCTAGCCCCTTTGGTGTGGGAGCAGTGGCTGGACGTTTCGAATTTCGGAGCTGGGCTGTGGCTGTGCCGAGAAGGAACGTCCCCACTGTGCTGTGGCTAGGAAGCTCAGAGCGCCAGTGCTTGTGGGGCTGTGGAAGGGCTGCCTAGGCAGGTGATGGCCAGCAAGAGCTTTCAGTGCTAGCCCCTTTGGTGTGGGAGCAGTGGCTGGACGTTTTGAATTTCAGAGCTGGGCTGTGGCTGTGCTGAGAAGGAACGTCCCCACTGTGCTGTGGCTAGGAAGCTCAGAGCGCCAGTGCTTGTGGGGCTGTGGAAGGGCTGCCTAGGGCAGGTGATGGCCAGCAAGAGCTTTCAGTGCTAGCCCCTTTGGTGTGGGAGCAGTGGCTGGACGTTTTGAATTTCGGAGCTGGGCTGTGGCTGTGCCGAGAAGGAACGTCCCCACTGTGCTGTGGCTAGGAAGCTCAGAGCGCCAGTGCTTGTGGGGCTGTGGAAGGGCTGCCTAGGGCAGGTGATGGCCAGCAAGAGCTTTCAGTGCTAGCCCCTTTGGTGTGGGAGCAGTGGCTGGACGTTTCGAATTTGGGAGCTGGGCTGTGGCTGTGCCGAGAAGGAACGTCCCCACTGTGCTGTGGCTAGGAAGCTCAGAGCGCCAGTGCTTGTGGGGCTGTGGAAGGGCTGCCTAGGGCAGGTGATGGCCAGCAAGAGCTTTCAGTGCTAGCCCCTTTGGTGTGGGAGCAGTGGCTGGACGTTTTGAATTTCGGAGCTGGGCTGTGGCTGTGCCGAGAAGGAACGTCCCCACTGTGCTGTGGCTAGGAAGCTCAGAGCGCCAGTGCTTGTGGGGCTGTGGAAGGGCTGCCTAGGGCAGGTGCTGGCCAGCAAGAGCTTTCAGTGCTAGCCCCTTTGGTGTGGGAGCAGTGGCTGGACGTTTTGAATTTCGGAGCTGGGCTGTGGCTGTGGCCGAGAAGGAACGTCCCCACTGTGCTGTGGCTAGGAAGCTCAGAGCGCCAGTGCTTGTGGGGCTGTGGAAGGGCTGCCTAGGGCAGGTGATGGCCAGCAAGAGCTTTCAGTGCTAGCCCCTTTGGTGTGGGAGCAGTGGCTGGACGTTTTGAATTTCGGAGCTGGGCTGTGGCTGTGCCGAGAAGGAACGTCCCCACTGTGCTGTGGCTAGGAAGCTCAGAGCGCCAGTGCTTGTGGGCTGTGGAAGGGCTGCCTAGGGCAGGTGCTGGCCAGCAAGAGCTTTCAGTGCTAGCCCCTTTGGTGTGGGAGCAGTGGCTGGACGTTTTGAATTTCGGAGCTGGGCTCTGGCTGTGCCGAGAAGGAACGTCCCCACTGTGCTGTGGCTAGGAAGCTCAGAGCGCCAGTGCTTGTGGGGCTGTGGAAGGGCTGCCTAGGGAAGGTGATGGCCAGCAAGAGCTTTCAGTGCTAGCCCCTTTGGTGTGGGAGCAGTGGCTGGACGTTTCGAATTCGGAGCTGGGCTGTGGCTGTGCCGAGAAGGAACGTCCCCACTGTGCTGTGGCTAGGAAGCTCAGAGCGCCAGTGCTTGTAGGGCTGTGGAAGGGCTGCCTAGGGCAGGTGATGGCCAGCAAGAGCTTTCAGTGCTAGCCCCTTTGGTGTGGGAGCAGTGGCTGACGTTTCGAATTTGGGAGCTGGCTCTGGCTGTGCCGAGAAGGAACGTCCCACTGTGCTGTGGCTAGGAAGCTCAGAGCGCCAGTGCTTGTGGGGCTGTGGAAGGGCTGCCTAGGGAAGGTGATGGCCAGCAAGAGCTTTCAGTGCTAGCCCCTTTGGTGTGGGAGCAGTGGCTGGACGTTTTGAATTTGGGAGCTGGGCTGTGGCTGTGCCAAGAAGGAACGTCCCCACTGTGCTGTGGCTAGGAAGCTCAGAGCGCCAGTGCTTGTGGGGCTGTGGAAGGGCTGCCTAGGGCAGGTGCTGGCCAGCAAGAGCTTTCAGTGCTAGCCCCTTTGGTGTGGGAGCAGTGGCTGGACGTTTTGAATTTCGGAGCTGGGCTCTGGCTGTGCCGAGAAGGAACGTCCCCACTGTGCTGTGGCTAGGAAGCTCAGAGCGCCAGTGCTTGTGGGGCTGTGGAAGGGCTGCCTAGGGCAGGTGCTGGCCAGCAAGAGCTTTCAGTGCTAGCCACTTTGTGTGGAGGCAGTGGCTGGGAGGTACGTTTTGAATTTCTGAGCTGGGCTGTGGCTGTGCCGAGAAGGAACGTCCCCACTGTGCTGTGGCTAGGAAGCTCAGAGCGCCAGTTGCTTGTGGGGGCTGTGGAAGGGCTGCCTAGGGCAGGTGCTGGCCAGCAAGAGCTTTCAGTGCTAGCCCCTTTGGTGTGGGGGGGAGCAGTGGGCTGGACGTTTTGAATTTGGGAGGCTGGGCTGTGGCTCGTGTAGCCGAGAAGGAACGTCCCCACTGTGCTGTGGCTAGGAAGCTCAGAGCGCCAGTGCTTGTGGGGCTGTGGAAGGGCTGCCTAGGGCAGGTGATGGCCAGCAAGAGCTTTCAGTGCTAGCCCCTTTGGTGTGGAGCAGTGGCTGGACGTTTCGAATTTCGGAGCTGGGCTGTGGCTGTGCCGAGAAGGAACGTCCCCACTGTGCTGTGGCTAGGAAGCTCAGAGCGCCAGTGCTTGTGGGGCTGTGGAAGGGCTGCCTAGGGCAGGTGCTGGCCAGCAAGAGCTTTCAGTGCTAGCCCCTTTGGTGTGGGAGCAGTGGCTGGACGTTTTGAATTTCGGAGCTGGGCTCTGGCTGTGCCGAGAAGGAACGTCCCCACTGTGCTTGTGGCTAGGAAGCTCAGAGCGCCAGTGCTTGTGGGGCTGTGGAAGGGCTGCCTAGGGAAGGTGATGGCCAGCAAGAGCTTTCAGTGCTAGCCCCTTTGGTGTGGGAGCAGTGGCTGGACGTTTTGAATTTCGGAGCTGGGCTGTGGCTGTGCCGAGAAGGAACGTCCCCACTGTGCTGTGGCTAGGAAGCTCAGAGCGCCAGTGCTTGTAGGGCTGTGGAAGGGCTGCCTAGGGCAGGTGATGGCCAGCAAGAGCTTTCAGTGCTAGCCCCTTTGGTGTGGGAGCAGTGGCTGGACGTTTCGAATTTCGGAGCTGGGCTCTGGCTGTGCCGAGAAGGAACGTCCCCACTGTGCTGTGGCTAGGAAGCTCAGAGCGCCAGTGCTTGTGGGGCTGTGGAAGGGCTGCCTAGGGAAGGTGATGGCCAGCAAGAGCTTTCAGTGCTAGCCCCTTTGGTGTGGGAGCAGTGGCTGGACGTTTTGAATTTGGGAGCTGGGCTGTGGCTGTGCCAAGAAGGAACGTCCCCACTGTGCTGTGGCTAGGAAGCTCAGAGCGCCAGTGCTTGTGGGGCTGTGGAAGGGCTGCCTAGGGCAGGTGCTGGCCAGCAAGAGCTTTCAGTGCTAGCCCCTTTGGTGTGGGAGCAGTGGCTGGACGTTTTGAATTTCGGAGCTGGGCTCTGGCTGTGCCGAGAAGGAACGTCCCCACTGTGCTGTGGCTAGGAAGCTCAGAGCGCCAGTGCTTGTGGGGCTGTGGAAGGGCTGCCTAGGGCAGGTGCTGGCCAGCAAGAGCTTTCAGTGCTAGCCCCTTTGGTGTGGGAGCAGTGGCTGGACGTTTTGAATTTGGGAGCTGGGCTGTGGCTGTGCCGAGAAGGAACGTCCCCACTGTGCTGTGGCTAGGAAGCTCAGAGCGCCAGTGCTTGTGGGGCTGTGGAAGGGCTGCCTAGGGCAGGTGCTGGCCAGCAAGAGCTTTCAGTGCTAGCCCCTTTGTGTGGGAGCAGTGGCTGACGTTCGAATTTCGGAGCTGGGCTGTGGCTGTGGTGAGAAGGAACGTCCCCACTGTGCTGTGGCTAGGAAGCTCAGAGCGCCAGTGCTTGTGGGGCTGTGGAAGGGCTGCCTAGGGAAGGTGCTGGCCAGCAAGAGCTTTCAGTGCTAGCCCCTTTGGTGTGGGAGCAGTGGCTGGACGTTTTGAATTTCGGAGCTGGGCTGTGGCTGTGCCGAGAAGGAACGTCCCCACTGTGCTGTGGCTAGGAAGCTCAGAGCGCCAGTGCTTGTGGGGCTGTGGAAGGGCTGCCTAGGGCAGGTGATGGCCAGCAAGAGCTTTCAGTGCTAGCCCCTTTGGTGTGGGAGCAGTGGCTGGACGTTTCGAATTTCGGAGCTGGGCTGTGGCTGTGCCGAGAAGGAACGTCCCCACTGTGCTGTGGCTAGGAAGCTCAGAGCGCCAGTGCTTGTGGGGCTGTGGAAGGGCTGCCTAGGGCAGGTGATGGCCAGCAAGAGCTTTCAGTGCTAGCCCCTTTGGTGTGGGAGCAGTGGCTGACGTTTTGAATTTCAGAGCTGGGCTGTGGCTGTGCTGAGAAGGAACGTCCCCACTGTGCTGTGGCTAGGAAGCTCAGAGCGCCAGTGCTTGTGGGGCTGTGGAAGGGCTGCCTAGGGCAGGTGATGGCCAGCAGAGCTTTCAGTGCTAGCCCCTTTGGTGTGGGAGCAGTGGCTGGACGTTTTGAATTTCGGAGCTGGGCTGTGGCTGTGCCGAGAAGGAACGTCCCCACTGTGCTAGTGGCTAGGAAGCTCAGAGCGCCAGTGCTTGTGGGGCTGTGGAAGGGCTGCCTAGGGCAGGTGATGGCCAGCAAGAGCTTCAGTGCTAGCCCCTTTGGTGTGGGAGCAGTGGCTGGACGTTTCGAATTTGGGAGCTGGGCTGTGGCTGTGCCGAGAAGGAACGTCCCCACTGTGCTGTGGCTAGGAAGCTCAGAGCGCCAGTGCTTGTGGGGCTGTGGAAGGGCTGCCTAGGGCAGGTGATGGCCAGCAAGAGCTTTCAGTGCTAGCCCCTTTGGTGTGGGAGCAGTGGCTGGACGTTTTGAATTTCGGAGCTGGGCTGTGGCTGTGCCGAGAAGGAACGTCCCCACTGTGCTGTGGCTAGGAAGCTCAGAGCGCCAGTGCTTGTGGGGCTGTGGAAGGGCTGCCTAGGGCAGGTGCTGGCCAGCAAGAGCTTTCAGTGCTAGCCCCTTTGGTGTGGGAGCAGTGGCTGGACGTTTTGAATTTCGGAGCTGGGCTGTGGCTGTGCCGAGAAGGAACGTCCCCACTGTGCTGTGGCTAGGAAGCTCAGAGCGCCAGTGCTTGTGGGGCTGTGGAAGGGCTGCCTAGGGCAGGTGATGGCCAGCAAGAGCTTTCAGTGCTAGCCCCTTTGGTGTGGGAGCAGTGGCTGGACGTTTTGAATTTCCGGAGCTGGGCTGTGGCTGTGCCGAGAAGGAACGTCCCCACTGTGCTGTGGCTAGGAAGCTCAGAGCGCCAGTGCTTGTGGGGCTGTGGAAGGGCTGCCTAGGGCAGGTGCTGGCCAGCAAGAGCTTTCAGTGCTAGCCCCTTTGGTGTGGGAGCAGTGGCTGGACGTTTTGAATTTCGGAGCTGGGCTCTGGCTGTGCCGAGAAGGAACGTCCCCACTGTGCTGTGGCTAGGAAGCTCAGAGCGCCAGTGCTTGTGGGGCTGTGGAAGGGCTGCCTAGGGAAGGTGATGGCCAGCAAGAGCTTTCAGTGCTAGCCCCTTTGGTGTGGGAGCAGTGGCTGGACGTTTCGAATTTCGGAGCTGGGCTGTGGCTGTGCCGAGAAGGAACGTCCCCACTGTGCTGTGGCTAGGAAGCTCAGAGCGCCAGTGCTTGTAGGGCTGTGGAAGGGCTGCCTAGGGCAGGTGATGGCCAGCAAGAGCTTTCAGTGCTAGCCCCTTTGGTGTGGGAGCAGTGGCTGGACGTTTCGAATTTCGGAGCTGGGCTCTGGCTGTGCCGAGAAGGAACGTCCCCACTGTGCTGTGGCTAGGAAGCTCAGAGCGCCAGTGCTTGTGGGGCTGTGGAAGGGCTGCCTAGGGAAGGTGATGGCCAGCAAGAGCTTCAGTGCTAGCCCCTTTGGTGTGGGAGCAGTGGCTGGACGTTTTGAATTTGGGAGCTGGGCTGTGGCTGTGCCAAGAAGGAACGTCCCCACTGTGCTGTGGCTAGGAAGCTCAGAGCGCCAGTGCTTGTGGGGCTGTGGAAGGGCTGCCTAGGGCAGGTGCTGGCCAGCAAGAGCTTTCAGTGCTAGCCCCTTTGGTGTGGGAGCAGTGGCTGGACGTTTGAATTTCGGAGCTGGGCTCTGGCTGTGCCGAGAAGGAACGTCCCCACTGTGCTGTGGCTAGGAAGCTCAGAGCGCCAGTGCTTGTGGGGCTGTGGAAGGGCTGCCTAGGGCAGGTGCTGGCCAGCAGAGCTTTCAGTGCTAGCCCCTTTGGTGTGGGAGCAGTGGCTGGACGTTTTGAATTTCTGAGCTGGGCTGTGGCTGTGCCGAGAAGGAACGTCCCCACTGTGCTGTGGCTAGGAAGCTCAGAGCGCCAGTGCTTGTGGGCTGTGGAAGGGCTGCCT